>NW_028247980.1:0-100631 GCF_964263255.1 Lissotriton vulgaris
TTTCGTATTAAAAATAGTTGCAAAAAGGGGAAAATTGCCTTGAGTTACGGTTAGTGTGTACTGTAGAAAGATGATTAATACACAACCAATACTAAGCCCTCTTGGGCGCAGCCATTTAAAAACCTTGCTGCGAAACTCTTCCAAAATGTACAGCAGTATGAGATTTCTCCATGGCGAACATGGCTACAGTTTCATATTTCCGAGTAGCTTTAAAAATCTCAGCTGTGTCAACAGCACCTCGTTCTGATAGCTTATCTCTATCCCCCACAAAAGAGACCCAGTGTGCAGTGATGCACATGTAATCTGTGGCTTGGCAACTGGTCCACATGTCTGTTGTCAGGTGGATATTGTGAAGAGCACTCTGCTGCAAAGCTTGTCCAACCAATTCTAGCACATCATGATGTAATGCCTGAACAGCAATTCTTGTGAAATAGGACAGATGGGAACCTTCCATTTAGGGCAGATGGCTGACACAAATTCAAGGAAACCCACCCCTTCCACAAATGAAAAAGGGAGAAGGTCCAGTGCTAACATTTTAGCCAGCTTCGCATTGTACAACCGTGCTGTTGGGTGGTTGCATTGGAACTGCCCTACTTCCTAAGCATGCTCTAAATGATAGGCTGGATTACTTTCCCTTGTGGTGCTATTGTTTTCATTAACCCACTTAGGCTCAACAACGCAGTTTGTCTCATTGCAGTACTCCTTCGCCTTGGTGTCTCAGCCTCACTCTCAGTATGGCTCTTACTGCGGTGCCACTCAGATGTGATGTGGGTAGTACCACTACACTACTGGGGACAGGGCTAGAAATGACTCGCTTTTCTTCACCTTCCACAGCAATAATATCGTTCCCTGATTCTTCATGCCCAACTTCAATGGGTTGAGTTTTTTACTTTTTTTAATTGAAGCAGGAGATTCTCCCACACGATAGAGTGGTGTATTCTGAGATGACTTGCTTGTCCTCCGGTATCATAGTTTGTACCAAGCTCACCCTGCCGAACACCTGTGTGACAAATTGAGAAAATAGCAACATTCTCCTCCTTGGAGCTAACAGAAAAGAAGTCCCAAACTGGGGAGGAGAACTTTCTGGCACTGCTGGATGTGCCACTTTCAATACCAGATGAACTGGAGGGTGTGCTTGGAATGTGACTCTGTGCACCTGCACTGTGACTTTTACTACCACTACCTACTGAGATGGTTGAGCTGGATGTAGGTCCCTGCCGGGCCTTTGAAAATATGGCAGCTGGAGGTCGTGGTGGTGTAACCTGTGTTGATGGTATCCGTGCTACATCCCGCTCAGTAGCAGCCTTTCTGGATAGGGTGAGAATGTTGGTCTCCTTCCCCTTTGGGGAGGGAGTGATGTGCATGATGACTGGATCGTCTTCATCAACATCATCCCCCTCTTCAACATCTACCTCCATAATAGTTTTTCTGGAACCTTCCTTTTCAGAAGCATTGTCTTGTGGCGTGCATCACTCTCAGACTGAGCTGGTGGCTGCCAAGTGGCATCACGATCATCAGAAGCGGGCCTTGCAGAAGAAGATGATGGACTAAGCAAACTTTTCCTTGCTGGTGATCTGGAACACAATAGATCTTCCACTTTGTCTGCACGAAGCTCCATTTTCTGAAATGCCCCTACTTCAGGAGCAACAACTACTATTGTGGGATGTTATTGCGGCTGCTGCTGTTCTTGCGGCTACTGCTGTTCTTGCAGCTGTTGATGTTCTTGCGGCTTCTGCTGTTGTTGTTGCGGTTGCTGCTGTTGTTGCGGCTGCACACTTATCTGCTGAGTTTCCGCATGCGTTGATTGTGTACTACTTTGCAATAATGACACTTCAACATCGCTGCTCGTTAGTAGACTGGCTGCCGCTGCGACACTCATTGGCTTGGGCCTAGGTTGGTGGGTTGGACCGCTGATGCAGAGGTGCTGCTCCCAGCTTGGTTCCTGGACAATGCTGCTGCAGGCGTAACTTTTTGGTCCCAAAAAATACATTGGCCGGCACACCAGTCATGGTTAATGGCACTTCCTTTTTCTGTTCCTTCTTCTCACCGACAACTTTCTAGGTAGTTAACCTGATACCTTTCTTTGGGGCCATCTTCTTCAGGTGTCAGGCAGGACGCAGATGCACAACAAGTTGTGGTCACACGTGGACTTGATGCACAGCAGGACTTCTGGCTGGCTGGCAGTACAACGGGTGATGATGATGAAACTTCCTTCTCTGGCTTTTTATGCACCTAAAAGCAAATAAGCCAGGAGAAGAACATCAGTGAAATGTTGCATTTGTTGTTGTGGTTCAGTTACTACTGTACTAGTGCAAACAAAAGAAATAGTCTAGCCATTTCAGAGACTTTGTCAACAAGGGCTATGTTATACTACTGTGTACACACACTACACTCTCAGGAAGGATAAGAAAGAGAATAAGAACCAGCAAAATAAAAATGTAATGGAAGTGGGGTGGATCCTATTTACCATTAAATTATTTGAGCATCACATCATTCATGGTGCTGCTGCTGGCAAAGGGGGCGGATGGATGGAAGCAGTAAGCCAATGGGAAAACCATGCAGGCCTATATGGTAAAAGCAGGACACTAATAATTGCCAGCACAAAAAAAAGCCACCAGCCACATGGACACTCACAAATCACAAGCAACAAGCAGGGGCCCTGGGAAACACCAGGAGCTGACAAAAGGCCTATAAAAGCCAGGCAAAGAATGCATGCTAAAGCACACTGCTCTGCCTTTTTAATGCAACAAAATGAAAATAAAAAAATTCACAGGTCCCAAAAAGTCTACAGGGTGCATGCATTGCAAACCAACACACTCCAGACACACACAAAAAAAGGCATGTCTTTAAGACGCCCAACATCAGAAAGCCCACCACAAAAAAACACACTTCCCAGCTCAATCGAATGTCATCCATGCCCTAAATGATGCCTAAATTCAACAGACCACACAGAAACACTTGATTAATAAAGCTGTGGCTACCTGTTCTGAGCCTACTGGATGAAAGCAGACCTGTTGGTAGACAAGGCCAGACAAGCTTGCAGGCCTAGGCTTCAAACTGGCCACCAGCCACATGGCCAGACCCAACATCAGAAAGCCCACCACAAAAAAACACACTTCCCAGCTCAATCGAATGCCATCCATGCCCTAAATGATGCCTAAATTCAACAGACCACACAGAAACACTTGATTAATAAAGCTGTGGCTACCTGCTCTGAGCCTACTGGATGAAAGCAGGCCTGTTGGCAGACAAGGCCAGACAAGCTTGCAGGCCTAGGCATCTAAATGGCCACCAGCCACAAAGCCAGTACCAACAACAGAAAGCCCACCCCAAAAAACACATTTTCCAACTCATTCCAATGCCATCCAGGCCTTAAATGATGCTTGAAATTGAAATACTTTCAAAAAACACCAAAGGAACAGTTGCTTCATCATGCACACACCCATGAGGCCATGACTAGCTCTGGGCCTACTACTGACTACTACTACCCACAACATTTAAAAAAAAAGGAAAGATAGTTACCAAAATTAAATTGTAGTTGAAACAACTGCAATGCCCCAATCATACAGACACAATAAATATCCAATTCAAAAATCCTCAAATCTAATTGCAATGATGCAGCAGACAAAAAGATTGATCTTTCCAGCTCAAAATCCAAAGGCAGAATGAGCAGGAGATGGACAACGCACTGGGAGGAGCCTGCTGGACAGGAACAGGAAGTTGGAGATTCTGTGGCTCTTCCTCCCTCTCCCTCCATATTAAAAAAGGACTCCTTACACAAAAAAGAACAGCCAAATGTCAATCTGAGGAGTTTTTTCATCCAAATCATCATTTGCAGAAGGTTTTATGCTGCTAGAGCTGATATTCTTCTCCAAATTGAAAATTTTACATGCTCGAGTTCTCAAGCTTCACATTGCTTCTGTCGGATGTCGATGATGCATCCAAAATGACGTGTCCGTGTTCTCTCACCTCCTGTCGCATTGGATAGGATGTGTTTGCATTGTCACGCTCTCGCTCGCGGTGGAGAATGACGTGTTCGGGTTCTCTCGCTCCTTGTCGCGTTCGATATGATGTGTTCGCGTCTTCACGCTCTCGCTTGCGGCGGAGAATGACTTGTTCGAGATCTCATTCTATCGCGGTGCATGATCGCAAGACGAATGACTTGATCGCGGGCGCGAACTCTTGCGAGATAGCGCAAATGGCTACTAACATGGCAACATCTCGTGGAGTACGCAACCAGATCGGGAAAACCTGTCGGCGAACGCGGGGATCCAGGTAAGGCGATCGCATGGGCAAGAACGTATTTTTGCAGCGCAAGCATGAAAACAATTTCCGGTACGCTGCGGATGGCAGAAATTTGGCATTCTCGCGCTCTCCCCGGAACGTGAAAATGCCAAATTAACGCAATTTCCATGAGCAGAACGGAGTTTGACGCCCACCCCTACTTAAAAGTGTTTAGCCAAGCAGCACATTATTAACCACCGGGCAGATTTCTGTAATGGAGCTAGTACTTATATAAAGTGCTTTGATAGCTTCATTTGAGCTACATAATGCAAAAAATAAAAAGGAATAAAAGGAGAAGTGCTTGCAGATTTCTGAGGTGGGGGAGAAAAAAGATGCACTCTGTAGAGTTACGCTGTGCCTACCTGCTGTAGATGTTTGGTTTTTCTTCACGACAGTTAGGGTAAAATGCTGATTGCTAACATTCTTCTGTTTAGTTTAGCCAGAAGCATGATCATCCGGTCAACAAATGGTTAAGCATCACAATGTAGCTATTTACTCAAACCCCACAAGGATTGTTCCCTCCCTAACCAAGACATGAGTGGTCTTTAAGGAGCTTTAACTACTGTAGCAGCTGCTTGTTGCCTACCAGGGTAGGCCTGTTGGCCAAGGCCCACTCATTAGACGGTGCTGACGATTCCACTGAAAAGTAAGATGTCACCGTAATTGATTTCGTTTCTGTTCCTTTGTGTTTAAGAGAAAATGAAAGCGAGCTCTTGTGAAGGTCGGGTGGAGGGGACACGCCTTCTAATGAAAGTGGCAAGGTCTCGAAATGAAACCTGACCCAAAACAGATGGCAGCATGCGCGCCACCGCTGCTGGCTCCTATTACATAATACCAGTACCAAATCAGTGGCAAATCAGAAAGCGAACACAGTATAGAAAATCAGGAGCCGAATTGAAAGGAGGCGAAAGTGAGTTATCACAGTGTGCAAGTGAAGGCGGGACTGGAGTATGCTGCATCTTGGTGCTAAGTAACAGGTGTTTATTGCCAACCAAATTAATGTTAATTAGTCCTGTGGGTCTCTAGTAGGATGAAAGGCTGAGCAGATCCGCTGGGGTTTGAACCTGCGGTTGTGAGGTCAAACAGAAGATTAATAGGGTGCTTGCCTTAAAGTTAAGATTGCATTATATAATGCCAGTACCAAATCAGAAAGCAAGCACAGTAGAGAAAATCAGGAGCCAAATTGAAAGGAGGCCAAAGTGAGTTATCCCAGTGTGCAATTGAAGGCAGGGCTGGAGTATGCTGCATCTTGGTGCAGAGTAACAGATGCTTATTGCCAACCAAATGAATGTTAATTAGTCCGTCGGCCTCTAGTAGGATGAAAGGCTGAGCAGATGCGCAGGGGTTCGAACCTGCGGTTGTGAGGTCAAACATAAGAATAATAGGGTGCTTGGCTTAAATTTAGGATTGCATTATATAATGCCAGTACCAAATCAGAAAGCGAGCACAGTAGAGAAAATCAGGAGCCGTGTGTGTATGCAGAGGCCTTGCTACCTCTGCCTCGGCTGCCACTGTCAAAACACAATTCTGCTGCCTTCCTCCTTCTACAAGTCGACAGGAATAGGCCTAGCATGACAGCGAATGCACACGTTTCTCATTGCACACAGAGCATTGGCAGGGCTGTGTGTGTGCATGTGGCATGTGAAGGGAGGGTTGGTTAAAAAGAATGGCGCAAAAGAGAAGGGGGGGTGAGTGAGCCTGGCAGCGCAGCAAACGCGCTAATTATAAACAGATGGTGACATGACCCCAAACAGATGGCGCCCCTGCTCGTAACCACAAGCCATAGGCCGTGGGCGGATATCTTTCCTGGGAAAGGTGGGACATGCACCCGCCTTTGCCCAATTGAGTACTGTCTTTTTTGAAAGATGCATGCAAAGCCCAATAGACAAATGCTAAAAAAAAATGCACAAACTTGAAAAGTCCAGAGTGATTGCAAGAGGACGTTTTCCTAGAGCAGCACATGCGCGCTGCTCTAGGCTCAACCTAAAAATGCCTCAGGGCCCTTTCCAATTAGATGTACCACAGGGTATTCTTCCATAGGGAGAGCACCCTAGACACCCTGATTAGAGTGGAAGTGGCTGTCACCCTGTATGGCCTCAGTAACGAATATGAGTGATAGATCCTGGGATAGGGGTACCTCAGGTGATGTCCAGGATTATCGAAATATAAGGCAACAAGAAATGTAATCCAGGTGACCTCATGATTCCCGAGATACCAGAAAGAGAGAGGTAAGTACTGTAAAAATGCTGGTGTAAGTCACTAAAAGAAGCTCAAGGTTGAGCTGAAGACCTGCGGATCAGTAGGAATTCCCACTGATGTTTTGTTAACATACATCTCATTACTCATTTTTAATGGTAACGTTTAAAACATATTTAACTCTAGCAGGGAGAGACTAATTCATAGAAAAAACAAATAGTAATATTGATCAAAACCTCAGTAAAAACCTCAGTCTTAATTGTACTTTTCATTACTTTATAAAGGCATATTCAGTAATCCTTTATTTACTCCACATAACAACAGTATCATTTATGATTGTGACCATAACAGCCATGTGACCCTTAGATGGATGAGTAGCTCAATGAGCTAAATGTTTATCTCTTAGAAAAAATGGATATGAGCAAGTCATGAGATTCAATGCTGGCAAAACCAGGCATGAGTTTAGTTTCACGGGGTGGGGATGTGTTTGGTGTGTGACCCCCCATGCCCCTAGATAAAGGCACTATTGGCTTGGTAACTGAGTCTGGGGGTCCAACGTTGGGTCTGCTACTCTATGTCAAGACATATATAGTGGCAACATTTCAAAATGTGAAAGGAGATAACCTGGAATCAAAGGCAGCTTCCCTGATTGTCCAAGGCTCATATTTTACTTCACAGAGCCTATGAGGACGAAATTCGTACGGTCCACGTCAGGTAAGGGCGATTCGTATGGAAAAGCACACAATCACTTACACACCTTACAGTGCGTACACCCCATGATAGCAGGGGTACGGCGCGTACCCCTGCGATCTTGGGGTGTATGCACCGTACCTCGCGATCGTATGGTGAATGCACCGTACACCCAGCGAACATGGGGTACGGTGCGTACACCCCAAGATCGGGGGGTACAGTGCATACACCCCGTGATTGCAGGGGTATGCACCGTACCCCTGCAATCATGGGGTGTACGCAACATACCCGGGGGGGGGCATTCTGTACCTGTTTTGGTGTGAACTCTGCTTTTATGACTGTTTTCAGCTCCCTTAGAAAAAGGGTTGTACAGTGCACACCCGACACGAATCGTACTTGCCGGGTCGGAAAAAGAAGCCGCGAACCGCACAGATGTCGCGTACAGCGGGCTCCGAGGGAGATTCTTGCGGGGATTTGATTCGTACGGTCTCTGTACGATTCGTACGGAGTCCAGCTCAGGGTACAATCGTACTTAGTCGTACGTACGGGGCGTTGCAGGGTACGATTTGTACGGGAAAAATTCTCCGATCGGCTATTCGGAGCGGTTTTTCCCAAATTGGAATCGACCCCTATATATTTTTCCAATATAACTCTTTGCCTATACGCAACATGGATAGCTCAAATTTATATGTTCCCATCTCCTTTATATATCGATACAAGCTATTTGGTCATCACTGTTATGGCATTGTGTCCCCCTTCAGTAGTCTAACGAGGGTGTATTCTGGAAGTTACTTCCCTGTGTTGTCTAAAGCTGAATTCATAGAGTTGGGGTTTCGTTGGTCTCTGACTTCCTACATTTGTACCGGCTAAATATGTTTGCTAAACTCCCCATATGTTTTAGGGTCTGTGTTGGTCGTGTAGCAATTCATTATATGCCTCTAACTGGGCGTTGCCATATAACATGTCGTTATGCCATTCTTCGAGGGTCGGTTCTGGGCCTCCAACCATCTCATTGCTACCCTGTGTTTTGCCAGTAACATGCCAATAGATATCAATTTTTGGACCGCTTTGCTTACTGTCTTACTATATCCTAATAACACCATCAGTGGGTCCATCTCTAATGTTAATTCAGTTGGTGCGCAGTCAAAATATCGAATTTTAAATATCGACCTACACTAATATCGAGTTTATAATAATGTAGGGACAGAATATCGAAGTCAAGAATATCGTTGACCTGAATATCGACTTTAAGGTAAGTAATATTGTTTTTTTTTATATCGAAGTGAGTAATATCGAAGTAAATAATGTCGTTAGCGAAAATATAGTTGTAAATATTATAGATTTTTGTATTAGTGTTATGTATTTTAATATGTATTTTATATGTATGTTTAAAAAAATGTGAATGCTTTTTCATTATTTTTAAATATATTTATCAAATGTTTAGAAAATAGTAATTTTTTAAAAGTAAATATTGCGCTTTAGTATCAGAGCGGGTGTGGGTTTATAGGAGAATAGGGTGGGAAGTAATTTAATTATAATTAATTAATTAATATGTTTTTATTTATTGTTGTTTGTACATTTATTGTTAATTAATAATTAATTGGTAATGACTATATTAATTAGTTAATTTATAATTTTATTAATTATAATTAATGTATTATTACTTTTTATTTATTGTTATTGTTAATTCATTTATTGCAAATTAATTGGTAGTTCATTTTTAATAATTGATTAATTGATTAATAAATTAATTATGTCATTTTTTATATGTAGCGGGGTGTGGGTTTATAGGGTAATAGGGTGAGAAGTAATTTAAATATAATGAATTTGTTAATATGTTTTTATTTATTGTTATTGATTATTAATTTATTGGTAAATAATTATAAATTGGAAATACATTTTTATTAAATTGTTCATTTAACATTATAATAATTATCATTAATTTATTATTACACTTTATTGATTGTTATTGTTAATTAATTTATTGGAAATTAAGTTCTATTTATTGGTTAATTAAAAAAAATATTAATTATAATAATGTATGATTCATTTTTGTTTATTGTTATTGTGTATTAATTTACTATTTATTAATTATTAAATGGTAATTATTTTTAATTGATTAATTAATTAATTGATAATTATACTAATGGTGTTCTTTTTTATGTTTAGCACGTTGTGTGTTTATAGGGGAATAGGGTGGGAATTAACTTAATGTCATTCAAGTAAATATTAATTTAATTTAATAGGTATTTATTAACATTTGTTTTGTAAAATAATTATTAATATGTTATTTTTAAAAAATATTGAAGTTATAAGACTGTTAATTTAACCCCTATGGTATCCTACATTTTCCCTACTGTTGCACTCACTGGAGTGGGAATAGTGATTTTTACCCAGCCGCTATCCAACACTTTCCCTACTGTTGCACTCACTGGAGTGGGAATAGTCATTTTTACCCCTCCGCTATCCAACAATTTCCCTACTGTTGCACTCAATGGAGTGGAAATAGTAAATGTTACCCCTACTCTATCTAACACTTTCTCTACTGTTCCACTCACTGGAGTAGGAATAATAATTGTTACCCCTATGCTATCCAACACTTCCCCTTCTGTTGCAGTCACTGGAGTTGGAATAGTAATTTTATTTCCTCCACTATCTAATATTTGTTGTAATATTTTAGCTAATGTATTGTATAATTAATTTAAAAAAGATTACAAATATTTTTTTTTATTTGTTACACAGATTTATTTATTTCTTACTTATATTATTGTTTTATGTGTATAGATGTATTTAGAATTTAGATTTTTACAATGTATAAGTTATTAAACTAAATATTAAAACATATTAATAAGTAAGTATATATATTATATATTGTATGTATATGTTTAAAGTATTTTTTAATTATATACATTACTTATAATTTCTAAGCATTTAAAAATATTTTTAACTATGATTCTTTTAATTATGTTAATTATTTACTTCATTTTACATAATTCTTTTAACTTAAATAAAAAATGATCTTTTTAACAACGATATTTTTGACATCAATATTTTTTTTCTCGATATTTTTGTACTTACCATAATGTAGATTGGATTTCAATATTCTTCTCTTCGATATTTTTGCTGCGATCTTTTTGTAGGTCGACATTGTGACCTTCAATATTTTGTCAGTGATTCGAGTTAAACATCTTCCCTATCTCTAAAAGAACTTCTTTCCAAAACGCAAATATCTTGGGGCGGCGCCATGCCAAATGTAAGAGGTTTGTGTTTTGCTCAGAGCATCTGTAACATGTAGCTGTGTCTTGTAACTGAAATTTGCAAAGTTTCTCAAGGGTGTAGTATGTCTGGTTAGTGTATTTAAATTGTATGAGTCTGTTTTTTCCATTTTGCAAAACTTCCTTAATCCTGGTGCAACAGTATTTCCAGCATTCGTGCGTGATTACAATGCCGAGGTCTCTCTGCCATTTGAGCCTCGTCTTCGTTACAACGGGCCTGGGGCCTCCTGGGCATGTGTGTAAAGTTCTGTAATTAATTTAGTAGGTGTCATTTCTCTTATTAGGGATGAAAGTGCTGGCATGTCAAGGGGCTCTAGCATGTCATCTCCCAACCGTTCTCATAGCATGTCTATCTCTGCAGTAATGAAAGAGGGTATTGACTGTTCAGTGTTCTGATTCCCTTCCTAACTCCTCCCAGCTTTTCACATCTTTGAATGGGGTTCCCATTTTGATCATCTCTACAGACCCGATCACCTGTATTACCTCTCATTCCTTTCCTATTGTAACCCAGGAGCACCATTTCACTGGTGTATGTGGCGAATACAGCACAGATCCTGTTTCTCCAGAAGGCTCCACCAAATTTGAGTTGTGGTATTCAAGGAGTCAAAGACTCCAGTGCGCCATTTGGGGGTAGAGATTAGAACAGCGTTTGTGAAAGCGTGCAAGGGGCTGTCGCATTTCTATGTAGAGATATGGCAGATCTTGTGGTCCGTGCAACCAATAGTGTGTGCAACTCCAAATCTGGAGTCCTCCAATGTTGTATGGCATGGTAATCGTTTCCCTTTTCACTCTTGGTTGCTTACTGGCCGAAGCGAGTTAAATTAGATGAGATCTCAGCGTAGTGAAAAATGTGTGTGTTAGCAGTAGTGGCATATTTTGGAATAAGAATAAGAACCTAGGAAGGATCACCATTTTCGTAATTGTAACATGCCCGAATAAGGATAATGGGAGTTTAATCCAGTGATCCATGTCTTTTTCCAATTTCGTAATCGCAGTGCCGTAACTTGCCAACAGCACTGCTGCGGGATTTGTATGGATCAGAATATCTAGATACCTGATTTTGTCATGATTCCCCCCCCCAGACTGTAGACTTAAACCCTGTCTCCCCCGCAGCTGGATAGTATGATGCACATTTCTGAGCGTCCTCGAGGATGGGGGGAATCTAGACTACAGTTCCCATGATGCCCTGCCTAAACGCACAGTTGCCAAGGATACGGAAGGACTTTAAAGCATTCACCGCGTCCGTGCAGCCATGCCTGTGTGCTGGTGGTTTGGAATGAGGACCCTACTCTGTGCTTTCGTGGAGGTCTGGTAAGGGTTTGAAATACCACCTACACGCCAGCTCTCAGTTCATGGAGGCATTGCCTTGACTTAAAGAGCTTTTGCTTAATTTGGCATTTCCTGATTTACGAACGGCTTTCCATTCATACATGCGGGGTCCCTCCCTGTTGGCGAGACCCACGTTTGTGTTCGCATGCAGGTCGAAGGAATACCGGCAGTATGTATATGGTTTAGCAAACTAGAGGACCGCATTTTGAATACGCAACACTGTTTTCTCTTTGTTGGTGAGACACAAGTCTTGTGCCGGAAAACGTGTTAGTGACTTGTTCCCTACTCTAAGAAACAACCCAAAATTTTCAAGGTTGGCCTTGCAGGTGTCCTGAAGTGTTGGACCCTTACAGTCGCTATATGTTCTATGTTGTGTTCATTATTTGTCATGTGGGTGATGTAAATATTCCAGTCTAATGAATCTATGCGCTGCCTTATGTGATTCGCCATCTTTCTAACAGCGAGACATTTACGTATATAGGGCCCGATTCACAGAATTAACTTAAGACAAAATCCTAAACTTACTACTTTTGGTATTCACAGAAGGCACTTACTACTGTTGGTATTCACAGAAGAACACACTTACTACTTTTGGTGTTCACAGAATGGATTTACGACTACTAACTTTACGTCCGCACTGGGACCAGAAATTCTGGCCAGGAGGCGGAGCTTCTGGCTTGGAGGTGGAGCTTGCGGCCCAGAGGCGGGACTCCCGGCCCAGAGGCGGAGCTTGCAGCTCGGAGGTGGGGATTTTGCCACACGCTCCGCCTCCGGGTTGCAAGCTCCACCTCCAAGCCGGAAGCTCCACTTCCGGGACGGAATTTACGGCCCGAGTATGGACGTGAAGTTAGTAGTCGTAAATCCATTCTGTGAATACCAAAATTAGTAAGTTCATTTTTTGAATACCTAAAGTAGTAAGTGCATTCTGTGAATACCAAAAGTAGTAAGTTTAGGAGTTTGTCCTAAGTTAGTTCTGTGAATCGGGACCATAAAGTTCTTGCTGATGATTTGTCTCCAAGTTCAGGCCGGTTGAATTGGTATCTCTTACCACCCTGTGACAAAAGGTCTTGTGTGAAAAGGGTAGGTCAGGAAATCAGTAACATTATGGTGAATGTTATGGTATAAACAATGCTTTAGCCAAAGTGTTGTATTGTTCACTCATACTTCTCTTTGTTCCTATTTATGTACCACGCAGCGTGTGCCCTTTCCCGAGCACTTTGGGTCTGATCCTATGATGAAAGAATAGGAGATGTGATTCCTTCCAGTGCGCATCTGAAAAGTTTTTGTTATTTTCCTTTTCAGGTAGTTTGCCATTAGAAGCATTACATATCTCAATTGGTGTATATAAGAATTGCCATTGTCATTTTAGGTATCCCTCCCCGCTAACCCCTACCTTTCCTTCCTTCGCTCAACCACTTCAATGATCTGTGCTATTACATCATACAGATTTGAAGCTGACAAGAGGTGGACCATTCTTGAGCATCGTTCCGATCCTGAGAGGTTGGTGACATGAAAGAATTATTGGCCCACGTATATTACTCCTCCTGATCTGACTCTTGCTCTAACATGGCTACTTTTGAGGATGTGTTGGCCACATTACAAGTGTTTCAACAGGAACTCGTAGTGTCTAGAGTAGAGACCGTGGCTTTACAGGCCAAGGTGGATCGCGTGCAGAAAATCCCTTTTGATTTAGGAGGGATGTCACTTTTCAGTTCACCTCCTATTACCGTAGAGATGTCCACTCCTATCCCCTTAACTCCCCCAGAAAGATACTACGGGGAGGCTAGTAAAACTAAAGTCTTTCTCACTCAAGTGTTGTTACATTTCAATTGTAAGGCCAAGATATTTAATACCAATCAATCAAGGGTAGCCTTTCTTATCTCGTACCTGGCAGGGGATGCAGCCTTATGGGCAGTGCCGTTGGTGCCGAACTATGACCCGCTTTTATATGATTGGGATACTTTTAAGCAGGAGTTCGAAAACATATTTGATAGGCAAAACCACACACTATGATAGTCTATCAGCCGATGGAGAATTGTTAGAATTACGTCAGGGCAACAAGGAACTACATGTTTACATGACTACATTTAGGAGATTAGTAGCAGAATCTAATTGGCCCGAGGAAAAATAATTCGCTATATACTATCAAGGGCCAGAAGGCGAGCTAAAAGACATTATAGCTCAGATCGATCCCCAACCTAGAACCTGTACTGAATTAGTGCACCTTACGTTGAGACTGGTTCATCATCTGGGTGACAGAAAAGGGGATACGAAAAAGAAAGACAACCCCCATTGTAGACTCGAACGACCCAGACTCGGAGAACAAACACAGAGGAACACACCAGAACAAATGGAAATAGGCACTGTCCGAGCAGCCTAAACCTCAGAAGAAAGAGACTCAAGAAGAAAAAATGGACTTTGTTTATATTGCGGGAAAAAGGGACATTGTGTTAGGGGGTGTCTCAAAACAATAGAGGAGAGATTAGACGCTCTGAAATAACAAGCATTAAGAAAATGCAGGAAAACTAGGGAGCTCGAAAGATCGGAGAGGGGAACCCTCGAGCTTTAGCGCCATTTCCTTCTTGAATGTCATTTCAGAAACCTAAAAAGGTTTTTTGTGGTCACTATTAAGCTATTGCTAGGAAATCCATGGGAAGAAAGGCCTGCTATGGTGGATTCTGGAGCCACAGACATATTCATGGACGAAGATATGGCCAAACAACTGGGTAAAACATTAATGAGAAAATCAGACACAGAAATCGTGATGGCAGTAGACGGAAGAGTCTTAGAATCCGGCCCAATTACCTTTGTGTCACAACCCATCGAAGTACTGCAGGGATCCGATCACTGTGAAGCTATGGTTTTTCAGATAATCAAGGCTCCCCAGTATGGTATCATTTTAAGGTTACCCTGGCTACAAAAACACAATCCCACCATTGATTGCAGAAATAAAACCCTTTCTTTTTTTAATCTGACTATTGCCTTGAACATTGTATAAAACCCTCCCTCTCTCCATCCACAGCTCTCTCCACTTATCATGGAATTGCCACAGCTGCAGAGAAAGACACGGTTTTGCCCGCACAATACTCAAGGTTCAAGGATGTCTTCGATGAAATGCAGGCCGAGAAGCTCCCCCTACATAGGCAATACGATTTCCAAATCAACTTAGTCCAGGGAGCAGTAGTTTCTTGTGGGCGTGCGTACGCCCTGTCCGAACCTGAGAATGTCCATATGATGTTATTTAGACAAATACATGGAATTGGGGTTCATTCACCCCTCAAAATCACCTGCAGCTTCGCCACTATTTTTTATCCCCAAGGCTAATGGAGAGAGGCGTATGTGTATCGACTTAGGAGCATTGAATGATATAACGGTCAAGAACCAATATACACTACCTCTGATACCTGTGTTGTTAGAATAAGTGAAGAATGCTGTGATTTTTACCAATCTTGATTTTCTGGGGATGAGTGGAAAACCGCGTTCCAGACTCGCTACGGGCTATATGAATATTAGATAATGCCCTTCGGGCTATGCAATGCTCCTGAGGCATTTCAATATTTCCTCAATAAAGTCTTAAGAGACTTTCTAGATTGATACATTGTTGTATACATAGACAACATTCTAGTCTATTCAGCAACAGAAGACAAACATATGCAGCATGTCAGTAACGTATTACAAGCCCTACGAGAAAATCCTCTCTATTGCAAATTAAGCAAATGCGAATTCCATGTAGACACCGTAGAATTCTTAGGCGTGATGCTGATGCCTCACGGTCAAGAAAAGTCAGAGAGAAAGGTACTTGCAGTCAACGACCGGCCCAGACCTCAGAACGTTAGAGACGTGCAATGATTTTTGGGCTTCGCCAACATTTACAGGTGTTTCATCAAGCAATTCTCCAAGATGGTGACTCCCATTATGAAATTAACAAGGAAGAATAACCCATTTCTTTGGTCTACAGAGGCTCAAACCGCATTTGATGAATTAAAACATGCTTTTGCTTCTGCTCCAGTACTGGCTCATCTGAGACCAAACAAATCGTAGAAGCAGATGCATCCAAGTTCGCAATTGGAGCAGTGCTATCCCAACGCGATGAAACCCCATCGCATTTATGTCACACAAGTTGAACGAGGCGGAGAAAATTTACACCATCACAGTGAAGGAATTACTGGCTATAAAAACAGCCTTTACCGAATGGAGACATTTCCTATTAGGAGCCAGGGAAAAGGTGACCGTCTACACTGATCACTGCAATATCCAATTCATGCGTTCCTCTAGACACCTTATGCCTCATCAACTGTGATGTTATTTTTCGAGAGTACGATTTCATTGTCACCTTCAGGCCTGGAAAAGACAACAAAAAAGCTGATGCTTTCACCCGCCAGGAATCGAGAAGGGAAGAGACAAAATGCATGGAACATGCCACTATACCCTCTGATAAAGTTGTGTGTGAAGCACAGACAAGCAAATTCCTAAGACAAGCGGCTCGTGGACTCCAAACATTCAAGTGGAGGACTTGGCTCAAATGTCACGCAGAGTGGATAATCACGCAAGGAATTCCTGTGAAAGGAAATCAAATATTACTCCCCACTAAACAGCTCCAAAACCAGGTATACCAATGGTGTCATGAGATTCCCTGTGCAGGCCACATGGGCGTGGAGAAAACCCCAGAGAAAATCTATAGACATTTCTGGTGGCCTGCCACGAGCAAGGACATAGCTTCATGGGTTAAATCATGCGAAGTTTGTGCATGAATGAAGACTTATCATAACAAACCACAAGGGCTGTTACAACCTTTACCTACTCCTAAAAGTCCTTGGGAAATATATCCATTGGCTTTATAGTATGCCTTAAACCGGATCAAGGATTCACCACGGTGTTGGTGGTTATAGATTATCTCACCAAGATGGGACACTTTGCGGCATGCAAAAAGGTAGCCTCTGCAGAACTACTCGCTAAGTTATTATTAGTGCATGTGGTTAGACTACAGGGCCTGCCAAAAAAGATAGTGTCAGACAGAGGGTCCAAATTTACAGCATATTTCTGGAAGGTGTGGTGTGCAACATTACGGGTTCAAGATGCATTATCTACGAGCTTTCATCCACAAAACGGACTGACAAACGGAAAGGGTCAACCAAAACATAAGACAGTTCCTTAGATGCTACGTAGACACAAACACTGATGCCTGGGTAGATTATTTGTGGTTAGCTGAGGTATCCTATAATAGCGCGCAACATGGCTCCACACACAACGCGCCTTTTTATGCTACATATGGGTTCCATCCTAGATTTCTACCCTTTAGCCTTCCATGTTCTACAGCTAATCTCCCTGAAGTACAAAACAGAGTAGAATGCATACAAGAAACCTTAAAGGAAACGCAAAGACAGTTACAAGCAGCAAAGGCTAGGTATAAACAAGGGGCTGACAATATCACAAAAACCTTGTCCCCAGGGCATAATCTGGTGAACACCTGCCAGTTGCCCCGAGAGTGATGTGCCCGTGAGGTGTCATTCTTTTCTCCACACATTTTTTGTGGGAGTATGTCCTCTGTACATGATTGATGCAGACATCATTTAGTGCTCTGCTGTGACTGTTACTAGGAATTTCCCTTATTTTGATGTTGTGACTTTTGGGCGAAATACATTAAAAACACCAACCAAACAATTTTCAAAAGCTGGTGGTTTAGCATTAGACTTTGACCATTTCTCTCTCCATTGCATCAATAGGATTTGTGATATTGATCGCCCTGGGAACAAGGTTTTTTGATATTGTCAGTTTATGAGTGGGGGATAACCTTGATTCCCCTTTTTCCCTCTTGGCTCCTCTTTGGAATAGATAAACAAGGGACTGACAAGCATCGTTGTCAGGGCCCGGAGTATAAAAAAGGTGATCTTTTCTGGTTATCGACTAAGAATATACAGTTTAAGAAGAAGAATGCTTTTAAATCCAAATACATAGGCCCTTACAGAGTATTGAAACGTGTTAATCTCGTAGTGTTTAAACTAGCCTTACCTGTTACCATGAAAATACACCCACGTGTCTTTGCTGGAACCGTCTGTTACGCCTGTGAAATGAAAACCTATACCATTGTTGGTGGATGGTGAAAAAGAATATGAGGTATCACAGATTTTGGATACCAAGCCAAGGGGAAAACAGAGATGGTATCTGGTAGCATGGAAAGGATATGGACCTGAAGAACATTCATGGGAACTGTTAACCAACATACATGCTCCCAGAATGGTTGCTGCCTTTCATAAATGAAACCCTGGAAGGACATAACAGTGCAACAGTGTTCTCAGGAAGGAGGATGCACTGTCATGATTCCTCCCACCGGACTGTAGACTTGACCCTGTCTCCCCCGCAGCTGGATAGTATGACGCATGCATGTTTCCGAGCGTCCTCGAGGACGGCTGGAATCTAGACTACAGTTCCCATGATGCCCTGCCTAGACCCGCAGTCGCCGGGGACACGGAAGGACTTAAAAGCATTTATGCCTCCCTGCAGCGCTGCTGATAATTCTGAAGTCCTATGTGGTGGTGGTTTGGAGTGAGGACACTTTTCTGTGCTTTTGTGGAGGTCCAGTAAGGGTGTCTAAACACCACCTACATGCCGGCTCTCAGTCCTTGGAGGTGTTGCCTTGACTTAAAGAGCTTTTGTTTAATTTGGCATTTCCTGATTTACAACTGGCTTCCCATTCATACATGCATTGTCCCTCCCTGTTGGCAAGATACACGTTTGTGTTATCATGCAGGTGGAAGGGATACCGGCAGTATGTATATGGTTTAGCAAACTAGAGGACCGTATTTTGACTTTGCAACACTGTTTTCTCTCTGTTGGTGAGACACAAGTCTTGTGCCGGGAAACTTGTTATTGTCTTGTTCCATACTCTAAGAAACTACCTAAAACATTCAAGGTTGGCCTTGCAGGTGTCCTGAAGTGTTGGACCCTTACAATTGCTATATGTTCTATGTTGCGTTATTTGTCATAAGTGTGTGATGTAAATATTCTAGTCTAATGTATCTATGCACTGCATTATGTAATTCACCATCTTTCTAACAGTGAGACATTTACGTATATAAAGTGCTTGATGATTATTTTTCTCCAAGTTCAGGCCACTTGAACAGGGAATGGTGGAAGAGTCTTATTGGTATCTCTTACCACCCTGTGACGTAAGGTCATGTTTGAAAATGGGTAGGTCAGGAAACCAGTAACATCATGGTGAATGTTATGGTATAAACGATGCTTTAGCCAAAGTGTTGTATTGTTCACTCATACTTCTCTTTGTTTCTATTTGCTTACCACGCAGGGTGTGCCCTTTCCCGAACACTTTGGGTCCGATCCTATGATGATTGAATAGGAGATGTGATGCCTTCCAGGGTGCATCTGACAAGTTCTTGTTATTTTCCTTTTGAGGTAGTTTGCCATTAGAAGCATTACATATCTCGATTGGTGTATATAAGAGTTGCCGCTTACAGACTATTTTTGTTGTAATTTCAGGCCTCCCTCCCCGCTGTCCCCTTCCTTTCCTTCCCTCAATCGGCCACTTCAATGATCTGTGCTATTACAGCATACAGACTTGAAGCTGTCGAGAGGTGGACCCTTTTTGAGCATCGTTCCGATCCTGAGGAGTTGGTGACACAACAGATTGGCTCCATCATCCAGGCCAAAGGGAATTCAAGTGGAGTAGGCTTCTACTTCTGTATGTGAGCGGTACAGGTCTGCGTAGTATCTACGGAACGTGTCTGCTAAACTGTCCTCGTCATACAGTCTTTCCCCTTCTTCATCTAGGATTTCCTTAATCCCTCCAGTTTCTCTCTGTAGTCTCAGAAGAGCGGCTAGTGCTGACCCGGGCGCGCCCCTATTCATATATTCTGGATGTGGCGTATTTGCCCATATGTTTTACTTCACTGTTGGCTGTATCATGGTACATTGTCAGCCTTGTTTTTATGTTACCTAGTAGTGAGTGTTGATGCCGCTTTCCAATTAATCTAACTCCCTCTCAAATAGGGATAGTCTTCTACGTAGTAATTTCAGTACCCCTGCGTATTTAGAGACAGGGATCTCTCGAATATAAACCTTGAATGTTTCCCATACTATGGTGAAATTGTCTACTGACCCCACTTTGTCGGAAAATACATCTTCTATTGATTTGGCTAAGTCTATCCTAAAAACAGGGTCCAGTAGGGAGTAGGGGCGAAAGTGCAATATAAAAGCTGCTGCTGCCTGGTCTTTCATATCCATATCTAGCATTACTGGTGAGTGATCGGTATAGGTTTTTGGCAATGTTTCACAGCGTTGGGCCCATGGCACCAGGAGTTTTGATACCAGCCAGTAGTCTACTCGAGTTTAAATCTCTTTCCCTGTGGGTTGTCATAGCTCCAGAGATTGACCAAGTCTAAGAGTTCTGGAGTGTCGCTGTGTGCAAGTGATGCTGCTGAGGGGCGTCTGGGGGAGACTTTAGATTGGTCAAGTTCAGGGTTCAAAATACATTTAAAATCACCTCCCCAGATTTGTGGTAGATGTCTCCATTGTAGCAGTCTTGCCTGTAGTGTATGGTAAAACTGACTGTCATTGTAGTTTGGGCCATATACACTCACTAGCCGAACCTCCATAAAATCTATATGACAAATTACAGCCACACATCTACTCCAGAGTCTATGTACATCTGTATTTTTGATTTACAGTCCACCCATATCAGCACCCCATGGGCATGTGATGTCAATCCTGCAGCACAGAAGTTGCTTTGCAAACGCTCTTGGGAGAGTAACGCTGCTATTGTGCGCTAGATGTGTCTCCCCTGCGAATGGCTACTTGGATTTCATGTCTTTTGAGATATGCCACAATCTTGTGTACCTTCCTATTGTCATTGAGTCCTTTAAGTTCCATGTAAGAACTCGTATGTGCGTTCTGGCTGTGTGTTGTCACGTCATGGATATGTTATGTTTCTTACAGCTGTAGTCTGTACCTCAATATCTTGCCTGTTTATGTGGTGAATTTCACTAACTGTTTGGTGAATATCAAAGAACGCATTTCCTTTTAACTTCCCTCCCACTCCATAAACAACTCAAATTTGTATGACTAGACTTTTCGCTCCCCCCAACCTTTCTTGTTTATCCAACCAACTTATCAAGTAAATCCCTCCCACTTCAATAGCAATGGAACTCTGCTTGGCTGAAATCTCTCCCGCCCCCTCTTTTCCTTGTGTGTACCCAATTAGGTAAAAACAACTCCCATTGAAACCTGACTGTGATAAACACATCGAGATGGATGCTGCCTGCCGCCGGTCTACCTGTTGATCTGGTTTATCTTACAGAGACTCTAAAAGTCAGGATGGAGCTGATGCTGCCTGCTTCGCAGTAGATTGGGGCATGTATCTATCCTCTTTCCCTTATCTTTTTCTAAGTGCCCTTTTGCGTCTGTATTGCAGGTATATACATCTGATCTTGTCCATTACAATGGATACTACCTGTTGCGCATCTGTCCCCAGTGTCTTGGCAGTAATATTCCACTTTCCATGGTGCAACCCTAAATAGTTGTACCAGTAGTTCGGGTGTGGCTGCTTTTATGTTGCGCTGGGCTTGGTGGCAGCATGATGTCTCTGGCTGGATAATCATGTACCCCAATCAGTGGCACTCTAGTGTTATGAATGTATGCCTACTGTTCATCTATGTCCTGTGTACTTCTGTTGTCACTCAAGGTGTGCCTTGAGCTTGGGGACTTCATTCGCTTGCCTGTATTCTCTAGTTGCTTAAAGAAGTGTGTAACTTGTCTATGATCAGTGAAAAACTGGGCCTTCCTTTCCACCATCACCCAAAGTTTGGCTGGGTATAGCATGCTGTACTGCAGCTGTAGGTCTTGGAGCTGGTACAAAGAGTTGTCATGCATCTTGAACTGTTTGGGTTCAATCTGGCTATAGGGATATCTCAGATCCCTCATAACGCAGTGATTTCAGTTCTCGTGCTTTGCGTAATGCTGCATTGCGGTCCCTATAGATCAAGAGTCTAGCTATAATCGTTCGTGGGCTTGCACCTAGTACTGTTCTTGGCACCAGTGAATGGTGGGCCCATTCCCCCACGAAAATCTCTGAGAAAATGTGTCTTCCAGGGAGCACTGTGAGAATATTCTCCACAATATTTTCCATATTCTCTATGTTTGTGGACTCTGCCACTCCCACAATGCGAACATTATTCCTCCATGAGCACGCTTCCAAATCCTCTGTTTTTACTGTAGGGTGTGGAGGAGCTTATCTACCTTCTTAGTATTTGTTGATTCCTCAGCTAAAATATCCTCAGCATACGATACTCTCATTTTTACAGTGTCCAGTCTCTCTGTATGTGTGTCTAGGCACTCTGTCATTCTATCCATTCTAAATGTAAGTGCATCAATCTTTCCATCGATTATCATTAGGCTCAGTTGCACAGTGGTTAATATCTATTTTAACTCTGTGTCCGCTTATCAAGCTCGGCTCCACACTTCCTCGGGGCTGTGATGAGAGTCCGATCCCGGCCCTACCGAACGACCTCAGAGTCCAATAGTGTAAACACTGATCTACTAAGAGAGTGCAGCAGGTCGCGGGAAAGGAAGGGGACAGCAGGGAGGGAGATCTGCAACGACAAAGAACAAGATATTAAAGCACCCTATCTCCCTATACTACAACAATGTGCTCTAATCTCTCTTAACCCAATGCCTCCCCTACGTGTCACCAGTCAATACCTGTAAAGAAAAATACAATGATCAAATCCAATGGAGACAGGGGATTGTTGTGGTGTGAAGAACTGGGCCCAACTGTGAAAACAAAACAAACACGATTCATTCCCTCTACTCCAAGTACTGGTTTGGTGGTTGTCTCTCAAAACATAGGTCACTACACATACCCCAATGTAATGCGTATGTCTCTATCAATGGGCAGCCTCACAGTTCCCTTCTTTTGACCTTTCCAATACCCCTCCTGTCTCCTGTTAGAACGATATAAGCAAATTATAAGGAACACTGCACTCCTCAGAATCTCTTCCGTAAGACACAGTATGTGAACCACTTCCCACGTGGTTCTCAGAGTTAAAGCTCACTCTGTGATAGGTTTTCAAAGCTTGCGCCCTAAGAAGTACTGCATGATAGTACTCCGTGAGGGCTTGAGAAGGCGAGGCTCACATAAGCTCCAGTTGAGTCCTATCGCCAAAGCGCAAACTATCACTTATTTACACTATATACAATTATGATACACCATGAAAGGCTCAGTTCAGTTCTGCTCTATTATCAGGTCAGTTTCCCTGAGAACAAACGTGCAGCCACCACAGTTTGTAAATGCACATGCAGACACGGAGCCTCCGAGTAACACTGTGCCGAGTGCCACTCTAACCCATAGACCGGGTTGTGGGTGTGTAGTTGGGATCGAAGCTACCAACGCCACACACCCCAACGAAAGCAGATTACTCACGATTCTGGAGCACAAGGAATCACCAGACACCTCTTACCGCCTCCAAACACGGACTCAGGAAACGCGACCGCAAAACGGAATTATCGGCGTTTCACCGCCGTTTGAAAACATCCTTTATTTCCTGGCATGCGTGCGCAGCTTGCGTTTGGAACGCGACGTCAGCGCGGCATGCGGGAATTGTAGTTTTTTTATCCTTTTGGCGGCCCCAGAGCGTTCGGCGGCTTGGAACTTGACAGCACACCCCCCTTCACAAAGGGGCCCCACCACCCCCCGGTTTTCCAGGAAACAAACGGCGAAACCGGGCCACCAGCCGAGGAGCCCGAACAGCGTTCTCTGGTTCCCAAGAATCCTCCTCCGGACCAAACCCCTTCCAGGAGAGTAGGTATTGCAAACGATCCTTCACCCATCTAGAGTCCCGGATGCACCTCACCTCATATTCCTTATCCTGCATCACCCAGATGGGCACCGGGGACTTACGAATTGGACTTCTGAAGGGTTTCAAGAGGGAAACGTGGAACACAGGATGTATGCGAAGCTGCGCCGGCAAACGCAGACGCACAGCTACCGGATTCACATGCCCCACCACCCGGTAAGGACCTATGAACCTAGGGTTAAACACGCTGTGTTTTTTTAACTTGATATGCTTGGTGGACAACCATACCAAATCACCCTTTCTATACACTGGATTGGGTCTCCGGTGCTTGTCGGCTTGGAGTTTATAACTGGCTTTGGCCTTCTCAAGGTTCTTGCGTGTGCTCAAAAGAGTTTTGCGCACCCTCAACAACCTGTCCCTCACCTCTGGCAGCTTCACCTTATCAGACGGCAACAGCATAGGTGTGAACCTGGGATGGTGCCCATAGGAGCAAAAGAAAGGCGTGTATTGAGTGGATGCATGTTGAGTGCTATTATAGGCTATTTCTGCCACCCACAACCAATCAACCCATGAATCGCTGCTTTCTTGTACGTAGCATCGTAGATACTGCTTTAAGGATTGGTTCAGTCTCTCCGTCTGTCCATCCGTCTGCGGATGGAAACTGGTGGACACAGACGAAGTTATGTGTAATGCCTTACACCAGGTTTTCCAAAATCTCGCAATGAATTGTGCGCCTCGATCGGACACTATGTCTCGGGGAAGGCCATGTAGTCTTACTATGTTCACCAGGAGTAGCTGAGCTAATTGTCCTGCTGTGGGTACTTGGGCACAAGGAATGAAGTGGCCCATTTTGGTCAAAAAGTCCACTACCACGATTATGGCGGTTTTGCCTTGGTCTTTTGGAAGCCCCACAATGAAGTCGACTGAGAACCTCTCCCACAGATTCTCCGGAGTGGGCAGAGGTAGTAACATTCCTTGAGGTCTTTGTCTGTCCGTTTTCATTTGACTGCATGTGACACACTCCGCCACCCAACGAAGCACATCAGGTCTGATGGAAGGTCACCAAAACTGCCTCTGGATTTTTTCCAAGGTCTTGACAAAACCCATGTGACCAGCACACGGAACTTCGTGGCACCAAGAGAACACCGTTCTGCGTAAGACTTCTGTGGGCACCAGGACCTGTTTTCCTCTCATTGGAACGCCGTGTCTTGGTTTCCAATCCGGATGATGTCTGAGCCATGTGCGCCACATACAGGTTTGTACTCCCCTCCTGACACGAGACAAGAAGTCGTCGGTATGAGTTACCCCTATGACTTTTGCAGGTTCAATGATTGACCGAACTGGTTTCTCCGCTGGTATTAAGAGATTCTCTCTCCTTGTAAGTGCATCCGCCTTCCTGTTGTTGGTACCAGGCCTAAAGGTAACCACAAATCGGAAATCTTCGAAGAACATCATCCACCTTAATTGCCTGGGGGACAGGTGTCTCGCAGCCCTTAGAAACTGTAGATTTCGATGATCTGTATAGACTGTGATCTGGTGACGAGCCCCCATTAACCAGTGTCGCCATTCCATAAAGGCATCCCGTATAGCGAGTAGCTCCTTTTCGGCTATGGTGTAGTTTACTTCTGCGGGACTGAGCTTTCTGGACATGTAGGCAATCGGGTGAAGGGTGCCTGTTGATTCTTCTTTTTGGGACAATACTGCCCCAAGGGCTATTTCTGAGGCATCTGCCTTGACTATGAATGGGAAGTCCGGATTGGCGTGTGTCAACACCGGTGCTGAGGAGAATGCTGCCTTGAGCTCATCAAATGCTTGTTGGGCTGTGTCGGTCCATACAAACGGGATGTTTTTCTTCGTAAGCTGCGTGAGGGGTGACACCATTCCTGAGAAACCAGCTATGAATCGCCTGTAGAAGTTGGCAAACCCCAACAGGCTCTGGATGTCTTTAACGTTGTTGGGAGGTGGCCAATCCACAATCGCTTGGACTTTTCTCTCGGCCATCACTTGCCCTGACGGAGTAAGCATCACACCCAGAAACTCCACCGTTGTGACGTGAAATTCACACTTGGTGATTTTGCAGAAGAGTTGATGTTTCTGGAGCGCTCGCAGCACTGATTTTACATGTGTGATGTGTTCTTCTGTTGAGTTGGAATAGATGAGAATATCGTCTATATATACGACCGCATAATGATCCAGGAATTCACGAAGGACCTCGTTCAGAAAAAATTGAAATGCGGCCGGGGCATTGCAGAGCCCAAAGGGCATCACTAAATACTCAAATAATCCATACCGCGTTTTAAAGGCCGTTTTCCACTCGTCACCCCGTCTTGTGCGAACGAGGTGATAGGCCCCACGCAAATCCAATTTCGTATAGATGTGTGCCGCCCGGACCTGTTCCAGCAGCACCGGGATCAAAGGTAGCGGATATTGATTCTTCACAGTGATGGCGTTTAATGCTCTATAGTGTATGCAGCAACTTTTTTCACCATTAGCCTTTGGTATGAAGAACAAGGGGGATGCTGCAGGTGATCTAGATGGTCAGATATATCCTAAAGCCAGGTATTTATCCAGATATTCTCGCAGCGTCTCTGTTTCGGGTAGAGTAAGAGCGTAAATCCTTCCATTGGGGATCTCGGAGCCAGGGATGAGATCAATGCGGCAATCATACGTGCGGTGAGGTGGAAGCACCTCGGCCTCTTTGTCGCTGAACACTGGTCCAAACTCAGCGTAACACGAAGGCAGGGTTACGTCTTTTTCCGATGCTGTGGCTATTGAATGCATAGACTCTAAGGTTTGTGCCTGCTTCTTATTTGGGGGAAAACAGTGTTCGCGACAATAGGGGGAAAGGAACTGAATTGTTTTGGTAGCCCACCGTATATCAGGATCATGTTTTTGTAGCCATGGGAGACCCAGGATGATCCCATATTGCGGGGCTTCAATGATGTTGAAGATCAAAAGTTCATGGTGGGAATTAGAACAAACTAATTCGTACTCTCTCGTATGATAGGTAATCGGACCTGCTTGAAGTTCATGTCCATCAACAGCGTAGACTGTTTCGGGTCTTTCTTTGGGAACTAGAGTCAATCCCAATCGACGAGCCATAGAACAATCCATAAAACACCCTGTAGCCCCAGAATCAACCATCACATGCACCTCATGTTGTTTTTTGTTGATGGTTATGGACATGTTCACAAAGAGGTGGTTTCTCATGTCCACGGAATCCGGGGTGAGTGAAGGGATGACGTGTATGCTTGAGGGATTCCCTTCATTCACCATCAAGCCGTGTAGTTTTCCGACTCCTTTGCGGAAACTCCTGCTACACTCGGGCCTCCCCGCACCCGGTTACCTTTTGGCTTAACTGGGCACTCCCTTACGAAATGGCCTTTCTTCCCACAATAGAGACACAATCCTTGTTTGTGTCTGTGTTCTCTTTCACTGGCGGTCAAGGAGGCTCGCACCGCCCCTATCTCCATGGCCTCAGGAGAAGGAGCCGATTTGTCACTGTTACCAGGTTGTTCATAAGGCATCACGGCTCTGTCCTTCTTCTTATGCTCTCCTTTTCTTTCCTTCATGCGATGGTCTAAGCGCAATGTAAGGTCTATTAAAGCAGAACAAGTACGGGGCTGAGGGTCTATCTGGGCTAAGATGTCCTTCATGTCTTCGTTGAGGCATTGATAGAACAAGGCTGTTCTTTTTGCTTCAGGCCAATCTGTTTCGGCCACGAGTCTCCTGAAATTGTTGAGATAAGTGACAAGGTCAGCTTCCCCCTGTTTCAATTTTAACAACTCTCTGTCTGCCGTGAGGGTCTCTGCCCTCCTGTCAAATGTTTTTTCAAACTCCTCTCTGAAATTATCCCAGTGATATAGGAGTGGGTCATCCCTTTTTACTATTGGAACCGCCCACTGTGCAGCTTCCCCCCCTAAGTATGAGATCAGGAAAGCTACCCTCGCTTGGTGTGTGGAAAACATCTTGGGTTTGCACATAAAGTGCATCTGGACCTGTGTCATAAATACTTGAATCTTTTTTATGCCTCCATAATATCGTTCTGGTGGTGCTAGCGGGATTTGTGCTGGCATTTCCACCACCACAGAAGTGGTAGGGGAAGTGCTACTGGATGCCCCGGTTGTAGTAGTAGGGGTGGGCATTCTATCCAATCTGGCCCGCAACTGTGCGTTCTCAGCCCTGGAAGCCGCTACCTCCCTATTGGCAGCTGTCAGCTCCACCTGCACTAAGGCCAAAGCAGCCATGACATCCTCTAAGGTGGCCATGGCGAACTCTCAACACAGCCAAGAGGAGGCAAAATCCTTGGGCCGATAATTCTATCAGGCTCGGCTCCACACTTCCTCGGGGCTGTGATGAGAGTCCGATCCCGGCCCTACCGAACGACCTCAGAGTCCAATAGTGTAAACACTGAACTACTAAGAGAGTGCAGCAGTTCGCGGGAAAGGAAGGGGACAGCGGGGAGGGAGATCTGCAACAACAAAGAACAAGATATTAAAGCACCCTATCTCCCTATACTACAACACTGTGCTCTAATCTCTCTTAACCCAATGCCTCCCCTATGTGTCACCAGTCAATACCTGTAAAGAAAAATACAATGATCAAATCCAATGGAGACAGGGGATTGTTGTGGTGTGAAGAACTGGGCCCAACTGTGAAAACAAAACAAACACGATTCATTCCCTCTACTCCAAGTACTGGTTTGTTGGTTGTCTCTCAAAACATAGGTCACTACACATACCCCAATGTAATGCGTATGTCTCTATCAATGGGCAGCCTCACAGTTCCCTTCTTTTGACCTTTCCAATACCCCTCCTGTCTCCTGTTAGAACGAGATAAGCAAATTATAAGGAACACTGCACTCCTCAGAATCTCTTCCGTAAGACACAGTATGTGAACCACTTCCCACGTGGTTCTCAGAGTAAAAGCTCACTCTGTGATAGGTTTTCAAAGCTTTCGCCCTAAGAAGTACTGCATGATAGTACTCCGTGAGGGCTTGAGAAGGCGAGGCTCACATAAGCTCCAGTTGAGTCCTATCGCCAAAGCGCAAACTATCACTTATTTACCCTATATACAATTATGATACACCATGAAAGGCTCAGTTCAGTTCTGCTCTATTATCAGGTCAGTTTCCCTGAGAACAAACGTGCAGCCACCACAGTTTGTAAATGCACATGCAGACACGGAGCCTCCGAGTAACACTGTGCCGAGTGCAACTCTAACCCATAGACCGGGTTGTGGGTGTGTAGTTGGGATCGAAGCTACCAACGCCACACACCCCAACGAAAGCAGATTACTCACGATTCTGGAGCACAAGGAATCACCAGACACCTCTTACCGCCTCCAAACACGGACTCAGGAAACGCGACCGCAAAACGGAATTATCGGCGTTTCACCGCCGTTTGAAAACATCCTTTATTTCCTGGCATGCGTGCGCAGCTTGCGTTTGGAACGCGACGTCAGCGCGGCATGCCGGGAATTGTAGTTTTTTGATCCTTTTGGCGGCCCCAGAGCGTTCGGCGGCTTGGAACTTGACACCGCTGAAGGGTCTGCAGCCTCCTAGCCTGAGTCGGCAGCATTCATATCAGTTTCTCTGTGCTTGGGAGTCCTGGCGACTCAAATTGTAGCTTAGACTGTAATTTGTCTGCTTTACCCATAGTGGGTGTCTATGATGGGGGCGTTGACTGTCTAGAGTAATTGCCTCAGCTTTTTGTTCTATTGCTTCTCTAGTCTGTATGTTCTTCTCTAACACTTCGGCAATGTGGTGCTAACACCAGCGCGTGATGTTTTGCATGTGTTTTATTTCACCCTGATTGTCTGGTGCTCAGCGCTCTGATTTATCAGGAAGGAGTTCTGTTTGCGGGTGCCAGAGCTGGCCATGAGTACCCTGTGTGTCTCTTGACTCATCAGGGCCTACCTTCACAGTGTCAAGTGAGATGGGGGTTGTAGCTTATCCTGGTGGTGAGGAGACCTCCATACCACAATTGTAGTGTCACTCTGGTTTTCTATGGAGCCATTTCCAAACTGCTCATAGTTGTGTTCAAGCTTCCTGTTTCATTGATCATATCATATGAGGTGTCGCGTGTAGGGTTTTCCTCCCCACTCCCAGCACCTCTTGTTTTTCTTACTTGTTGAGTGGCAGTGTGTAAGCCACTTTAATTTTCGTGTGCTAGTTTCTGTGCGGGTCGCGTGCTGTACAAGATTCACCTCTGACAGTCCTGGCGATGGTGTGGCATAGAGCACCTCACTGTCCGCTGTGTCCACAGCTTTCGTGGGCCTGCTTAGGTAGGACCCGCCTCCAGGGCCCTCCAAGCCCCAGTCGAGTCCGGGTGCTCCTCTTTATTTTTTTTCCCCTGATGCCCGGAGGGAAGTCATTTCCGGAGGTAGGCAACTCGTTTGGTGTAAGTTACTGCACTCTATTTGTAGGATAATGACGGAGTATGGGCCGGCTCGAAGGAGACACTCTACATTGCGGCCATCTTGGACCCATGCAAACTACGCTCCCCCCCACATTTAAGGGCAGGATGTGCACTGTAAAATCACCTCATATTTCCTTTAATAGACTGTGAGGTTGCTCCATCTATAATAGGAATCTAGGCCAGGTTTAGAGTTTACATGACTTTTGACTTGCCTCTTAATTAACTAATGGCACTGTCATTAGAGCCATAAATATTTCTAAAAACTATCACTGTCGAAGCAGTGATATAACCTGATGTACTAAGGTGAAAAGCTTCCGCATGTTAAAGAAGTACACTGTTAATAATTTTGAAGGAATTGTAATATATTTTGTTGGACCTGGCCTCGTGGCGTGGTCCCCCCCCCCACGACACATTGGGTACTCGCAAGCATTAAAAAAAAATTTCTTGTATACTAGAGATTATCCCCGCAACAATTTCTTCTAGTGTCTACACACGGGTAATATAAATGTTATCTTGGCACGTTAAACTCGTAAACATAGGAGTACAACATTGAGAGCCCTGGTAAAAGACAGGCTCAAACATGGCGCCCACAATTATCATCAGGACGTCCGTTTTGGTGCAGTCCTTTCTCTCTGTCGTTTTCAACTCCGCGGCGCGGCAAACGGAGTTACATATGGCGTTCTACCGGCACTTCGCGTAGTACAACATTCTCCTGACGGAACCCCATACAAGGCTGATACATTTGACGAACCAGGTATGCAGCTACTAGTTCATTTTGAGCAAATCACAAAAGATCGTTGTATTGCTCCCAAGCGGGTCAGTAATTGAGTTTTCTTTTATCAGATAGTGATTCCATTGTGGTGAAGATAAGGTAAGGGTCTTATGACCTAAAGTATTGGAAAGATCCATATGTTAAACAGGATAGGTTTCATTCTGATATACTTGAATTTCTCTTTTCAGGGAGCACTTAACGATACACACAGGTATGTTTCTATCCGGTCCTTCGGGATATAGTCTTAGAAACCCTTATGTGACCATCAGTTGATTATCTACTTCTATTATTTATTATTATTCACAGTGACGAATACTGAACACACGGATTGACATGCACATAAATTATCTGAACTAACAGGTATGACCTAACACTAGGATTTATTTACACCCACCCCATGAACCCCTTTAAGACTCTGACATCATCTTATATGCTTGATTTTCAGACACGCCCCTGATGAAGGCACCATCGCGGCGCCGAAATGCATTGGGCTCATGTGTAATATATGTATATACTGTGTATTGTAGAAATTGAATTGAAATCAGAGCAATGAAATATTTGACAAATGTGTAAAAATGATAAAATGCAGAAATACGCTTGTATTATGAAAAATGACAATAATACATGAGTGATACAAACAAGCTTGAAATAAAGTAAAAATAAAATAAGCATCAATAATCAAAAAGTGTGTGAAGCATAACTAAAGCGCGGAGCGCTAAGTGCACAGTGCCCGATTTGGTGGGCCCAACAACCCACCGTAACTCGCTTTCATGTCCCAGGACTGACAACCCTGATAAATCGGAGCACCATTGGAATAGCAAACAAAGCTTGAATAGCAGAGAGTGCTCCTTGCGCACACCATTTACTTGTGGTCCCCCCCCCACGACACAGCTCCCCGTTAGCCCAGCTCTGTACCTAGAAACGTCTAGCTACCCTGCCCATGTCCGACCAAAAGCCCATGACCCGCATCGGCCTGTCCCCGGCCACCTTCCCAGCCCGCGCGCCCCGAACCCGCAAGGCCCCCTAAGCCCCCCGACAGCCATTTTCCCTTCCGAGATCCCTGACTCCGTGGGCCTAGCATGACCCCAGCCCCAGCGCAGCATTGGCTCCAGACGCGCCAGCCCCCATTGGGAGGGGGACGGCTACCCTAGTGAGAGAAGACAAGGAGTTTCGGTGGCACCTCCGGCCTCCCCTGAGAGACTGGTTTCTATCACACCTCTGGCCTTCCCCTGGGGGCCAGTTTCGATTGCACCTCTGGCCTCCCCGAGTGCTGGCTCCAGACCTGCTGGGCGTCTGGGAATTCCCGGGCGCATCCTCAAAGGGATCAAAGGACCAACTGCCGGACCTCACCCACGGGCCGCCCCCAAAGCCTCGGACCTACGCCTGTGAGGGTCCGGACATCAAAGGGCCACTGGACTATATCAAGGCCCGCCGCTGAACTAGCGGCAGTTGTATCTTGGACAAGGAAGCCCTGCTGATCTGATCGCGGCTGAACTGAACCTCGTAAACTCTTTGAGCCCTGATGACGCTGTCCCGGCTCGTTCTTGGAACTGAACCATCAGAACCCTGCTGACCTCGTCGCGGCTCGAGCTTGAATCTTGAAGACCTATTCCGAACCCTCCAAGCCCTGCTGACGTGGTCGCGGCTCCCCAAGAACTTCCTCCAGAGCGAGCCCTGCTGACGTCGTCACGGCTCGAGGAACACTCTAGTCCGGCTGGACTACCAACACTACCAACTCGAGTTGAAGCATCCTCAAGTGAGTAGGATCACCAGTGCGTTTACCATCTTCCGTATCCCCCCGGCTCGAGGATTGAGACCTGTGCGCATGGTACGCTACGTACTGGCCTATGAGACTAAGGCTGTCCCGCTACCCCCTCCCTAAAGACTTGAGACTTTCTACGATCCCTCGATCATTGTACCTGAGAGTGATAATACTTTTTATGTGATTATAAAGAAGTTGATAACGAAAACCCACGGTGTGGTGTCTGTTCGTAAGTGTGGTGTGGTCCTCGTGTGTAGGATTCGCTACCTGAGGTCTTCCCCGGTAGAGATCTCTCATAAGGCTCGGCATTATTGGTGGGAGAGGTGGGTCACGGAGGAGTCGGGTAGACATAACCTGGCCTCTGGGATCTCCCCTTCTAACATATTTTTACATTATGTTTATTGCATGATTGCTGGACCTGGCCCTGTCTGCAGGGTCACCCCCAAACATTTTGCCTTTATCCTCTACTTGTTTGCTGAATTTGTTTCTGCTGGCCTTAGGACTCTGTGCATTTTTCCACTGCAAACCAGTGCTAAAGTGTTTGTGGTTTCTCCTCTAAACATGTGTAAAAGGTTTGTGGGATTAAAAGTCAGTGAGTGTGAATTTTTTTGTTGTTTACGATTTATTTTATAGATTGCATGTTCTAGTTCCAGAAAGATTACTCGTCTTTTTCGGGTTGTATAGGGTCTGGGAGATGTCCTCTACTTTCCCATGCCACAACAACGTTTGTCCCTTGGGAAAAAACTAAAGAGCCAGGTAAGTGTTTTTCCTCTTCCAGTACCCAACTCTTTTAGGGGAGAAGGAGTACGGAAAAATCACCCTTTATGTGAGACCGTAACCAGTGCTATACGTGTCCCAGTTACAAGATTTCCATGGGTAACAATATCACATGCTTTCTCATCTGTGAGTCCTGTTAGCAGGACTCACTTGCCTTTTCCTCTTTCCTTCTCATCAGGGCCTGTATTCGGGCATGCACCTGTGAGAGCCACGCTCCCTAAGGAGTAAATGAGTGTGGCACGACACTTCATGGTACCGTTGGCTTTCCTGGGCCCTTCCGGTGGCTCACCTTCTGGCATCTCCCTGGTCCTCAATGAATGGCATGGCTGGTCTTCTCCACGGCGTTCCTCAAATGTCGGTTTCCTCTCTCCACTCTGGAGGCGCACTCTTCCCTCGTTGTTTCCAGAATAGGTATCCCCTCGACTGGTGGAGGCAATGATTGCCCCCGTGCCTTTCTGACATCGTCAATGAAGCAGAAGTTATCCAGCTAGTTCTTTAAAGGGACTGTGTCTTCCTTAGGGAGAATCCCTCTCTAAAAAGTCAGTTAGTGCTCTGTGGGGTTGTGATTAAAGCAGAGGAGTGATGTAACGAGGTAGTCTACATTCCTCCTCCTGAAGTAAGTTAAGTCCCGAAAGGTACCCTCGGGGTTCTACCTATAAGTGTACTATGGGGATGTTGGGCAAGGATGATGATAGAGGTGACCCTTATACAGAACTATTATGCAGAAGATGGTAATCCTACTGTGATACTGAGAATCCTCATGCCAAATACACAAGGCTAGTTTTCGGAGAAAACCACACAGCAGTCATGTAGCACCTAGCTAGGTAAAATGTCAGCGTTAGACCAGTTATGTAAAACAATGGTAGGACAGATGTAGGTAAAAGGTTGTGTACCTACCTAGGTCTAAATTGGGGTATATTGCCGTTCATAACAATGGGAGCATGTAACTAATTCATGTTTGGTGTTTTTGGATTGTAATGGGAAATTCTCTCTAATGGTCAAATTTGATTTTAAATTACAATTTTCAAAATTTCACTTTCAGAAAGTTGTCATTTTCCAATCTTGGATAATTAGTGCCTGGATCCTGTCTCTGAGTCTCATGACTGTGTGAAGCTAGCAGTTAAGCTTTGTGTATCTGCCATCTTGGACTTCTTGAGAGTTGGCAGCTTTTGCAATACTTAGTTCCTGTTTGTGTTAAAGAGAGCCTTGCCCAGCATTAACCGCTAGACAGTGCGGTACATGAGAAGAGAAGGAAGCACAAAATCAGTGGCTCCAAATATCTTCCAAAGAAGGCTATGCAAGGTAGGCGTGTTGCTTTGTGGAAGGGTCCAGCTTGAGTATCGCCACCCAGTAAGCAGCAGGAACATGTGTAAGCATATGATTCTACAGGTAGATTTCTGGTTTGCGATGTTACAGAAGTAGGAGAGGCCGTCAATGCCCTATCTGATTTTATTCCATTCAGTACTAACAGACATGTCTAAAGTAAGACACAACTGACTTCTGAGCTGCCTAAGAGAAAGAGTTGTACAGAGAGAGTTGCTATTCTTGGATGAATGAATCCGGAAATAGCTTTAGTCTTGAATGAATGGAATCCAGGGAGTTAATTCACTAACTGAACTTGTCTTTCAATGAACAATTGTCTGGTGTGATTAGAAACACACTGAACAGTTCGGGGGTATTCCAAACAGTTACCAATCCCACTAGGGGAAGCAACTGATAACTCTTTCCCCTCTAATCGGTTTGTCATTATTTGCCTCCGATTCTCTCATGGCTGCAAGCTCAAGGTGTGGGTGGCATAATGTTACATTCTGACTTTGCCTAAACATCAGGGTCTGACATCTAGGGCTCGATTCCGATCCGGGAAAAGGCGGTCCGATTAGCAGATCGGAGCGTGTTTCCCCATACGAATTGTACCTGAAGGCGTCTCCGTACGAACCTGCAAGTACGATCAAACCCTAATGCGTCACTCCGTACGCCACGTAAAAAACGCCGTACAAATCAAAAGTCCATACGATTTGCAGTCGTCTGACGCTCCACGCTATGTCCGAACGTAAATAGACCGCGTCTCCCGAACCAGGAAGTACGATCCGTCTTCTACACACTCCGTACGGCTCTTTTTCTACAAGAGCTAAAAACTACCGTAAAACCACACTCCGGAACGACTATCACCCCGGTACGCGACAAGCAAGACATGGACGCCATCGTCCGTCTCATCCCTATCCTGTACGCCCACCACCTCGTACTTAGAAACCGAAGCCGGCCCAGAAGGTGAGTACAACGAAGTCCGACATACCTGTACGTGTTGCAACACGCGCACATCTCCATTGCACGATTGTAATGTCTGGCCATGTTGCGCCACACACTCCCGCACATCACCAGTGTAATACGGAGACCGGCCGCACCTACGTCATCGACCACGGGGTACGCTAGGTCACCGCACTACACCAGTGCAATACGAAACCGGCCGCACCTACGTCATCGACCACGGGGTACGCTAGGTCACCGCACTACACCAGTGCAATACGAGACAGGCCGCACCTACGTCATCGACCACGGGGTACGGTAGGTCACCGCACTACACCAGTGCAATACGATACAGGCCGCACCTACGTCATCGACCACGGGGTACGCTAGGTCACCGCACTACACCAGTGCAATACGGAGACAGGCCGCACCTACGTCATCGACCACGGGGTAAGCTAGGTCACCGCACTACACCATCGACCACGGGGTACGCTAGGTCACCGCACTACACCAGTGCAATACGGAGACAGGCCGCACCTACGTCATCGACCACGGGGTACGCTAGGTCACCGCACTACACCAGTGCAATACGGAGACAGGCCGCACCTACGTCATCGACCACGGGGTACGCTTGGTCACCGCACTACACCATCGACCACGGGGTACGCTAGGTCACCGCACTATACCAGTGCAATACGGAGACAGGCCGCACCTACGTCATCGACCACGGGGTAAGCTAGGTCACCGCACTACACCATCGACCACGGGGTACGCTAGGTCACCGCACTACACCAGTGCAATACGGAGACAGGCCGCACCTACGTCATCGACCACGGGGTACGCTAGGTCACCGCACTACACCAGTGCAATACGAGACAGGCCGCACCTACGTCATCGACCACGGGGTACGCTACGTCACTGCACTACACCACTGCAATAGACGTATGGTACATACGTCTGCTATGTGATTGTAAGTGTGAGTGGTGTGTAGAACACCCACCCACCAGTGCCCAGCAGTGCCCAGCATCAGAGTGTGTGTGTGGCTAACACCCCCACCACTGCCCACCAGTGCCCAGCATCAGAGTGTGTGTGTGGCTAACATCCCCACCAGTGTCCACCAGTTCCCACCAGTGCCCAGCATCAGAGTGTGTGTGTGGCTAACACCCCCACCAGTGCCCACCAGTGCGCAGCATCAGAGTGTGTGTGTGGCTAACAACCCCACCAGTGCCCAGCATCAGAGTGTGTGTGTGGCTAACACCCCCAACAGTGCCCACCAGTGCCCAGCATCAGAGTGTGTGTTTGGCTAACACCCCCACCAGTGCCCACCAGTGCCCAACATCAGAGTGTGTGTGTGGCTAACACCCCCACCAGTGCCCAGCATCAGAGTGTGTGTGTGGCTAACACCCCCACCAGTGCCCACCAGTGCCCAGCATCAGAGTGTGTGTGTGGCTAACACCCCCACCAGTGCCCACCAGTGCCCACCAGTGCCCAGCATCAGAGTGTGTGTGTGGCTAACACCCCCACCAGTGCCCACCAGTGCCCAGCATCAGAGTGTGTGTGTGGGTAACACCCCCACCAGTGCCAAGCATCAGAGTGTGTGTGTGGCCAACACCCCCACCAGTGCCCACCAGTGCCCAGCATCAGAGTGTGTGTGTGGCTAACACCCCCACCAGTGCCCAGCATCAGAGTGTGTGTGTGGCTAATACCCCCACCAGTGCCCAGCATCAGAGTGTGTGTGTGGCTAACACCCCCACCAGTGCCCAGCATCAGAGTGTGTGTGTGGCTAACACCTCCACCAGTGCCCACCAGTGCCCACCAGTGCCCAGCATCAGAGTGTGTGTGTGGCTAACACCCCCACCAGTGCCCACCAGTGCCCAGCATCAGAGTGTGTGTGTGGCCAACATCCCCACCAGTGCCCACCAGTGCCCAGCATCAGAGTGTGTGTGTGGCTAACACCCCCACCAGTGCCCAGCATCAGAGTGTATGTGTGGCCAACACCCCCACCAGTGCCCAGCATCAGAGTGTGTGTGTGTGGCTAACACCCCCACCAGTGCCCACCAGTGCCCAGCATCAGAGTGTGTGTGTGGCTAACACCCCCACCAGTGCCCACCAGTGCCCAGCATCAGAGTGTGTGTGTGGCTAACACCCCCACCAGTGCCCAGCATCAGAGTGTGTGTGTGGCTAACACCCCCACCAGTGCCCAGCATCAGAGTGTGTGTGTGGCTAATACCCCCACCAGTACCCACCAGTGCCCACCAGTGCCCAGCATCAGAGTGTGTGTGTGGCTAACACCCCCACCAGTGCCCACCAGTGCCCAGCATCAGAGTGTGTGTGTGGCTAACACCCCCACCAGTGCCCAGCATCAGAGTGTGTGTGTGGCTAACACCCCCACCAGTGCCCACCAGTGCCCAGCATCAGAGTGTGTGTGTGGCTAACACCCCCACCAGTGCCCAGCATCAGAGTGTGTGTGTGGCTAACACCCCCACCAGTGCCCACCAGTGCCCAGCATCAGAGTGTGTGTGTGGCTAATACCCCCACCAGTACCCACCAGTGCCCACCAGTGCCCAGCATCAGAGTGTGTGTGTGGCTAATACCCCCACCAGTGCCCACCACTGCCCAGCATCAGAGTGTGTGTGTGGCTAACACCCCCACCAGTGCCCAGCATCAGAGTGTGTGTGTGGCTAACACCCCCACCAGTGCCCACCAGTGCCCAGCATCAGAGTGTGTGTGTGGTTAATACCCCCACCAGTGCCCAGCATCAGAGTGTGTGTGTGGCTAACACCCCCACCAGTGCCCAGCATCAGAGTGTGTGTGTGGCTAACACCCCCACCAGTGCCCACCAGTGCCCACCAGTGCCCAGCATCAGAGTGTGTGTGTGGCTAACACCCCCACCAGTGCCCACCAGTGCCCAGCATCAGAGTGTGTGTGTGGCCAACATCCCCACCAGTGCCCACCAGTGCCCAGCATCAGAGTGTGTGTGTGGCTAACACCCCCACCAGTGCCCAGCATCAGAGTGTGTGTGTGGCCAACACCCCCACCAGTGCCCACCAGTGCCCAGCATCAGAGTGTGTGTGTGTGGCTAACACCCCCACCAGTGCCCACCAGTGCCCACCAGTGCCCAGCATCAGAGTGTGTGTGTGGCTAACACCCCCACAAGTGCCCACCAGTGCCCAGCATCAGAGTGTGTGTGTGGCTAACACCCCCACCAGTGCCCAGCATCAGATTGTGTGTGTGGCTAACACCCCCACCAGTGCCCACCAGTGCCCAGCATCAGAGTGTGTGTGTGGCTAATACCCCCAACAGTACCCACCAGTGCCCACCAGTGCCCAGCATCAGAGTGTGTGTGTGGCTAACACCCCCACCAGTGCCCACCAGTGCCCAGCATCAGAGTGTGTGTGTGGCTAACACCCCCACCAGTGCCCAGCATCAGAGTGTGTGTGTGGCTAACACCCCCAAGAGTGCCCACCAGTGCCCAGCATCAGAGTGTGTGTGTGGCTAACACCCCCACCAGTGCCCACCAGTGCCCACTAGTGCCCAGCATCAGAGTGTGAGTGTGGCTAACACCCCCACCAGTGCCCACCAGTGCCCAGCATCAGAGTGTGTGTGTGGCTAACATCCCCACCAGTGCCCAGCATCAGAGTGTGTGTGTGGCTAACACCCCCACCAGTGCCCAGCATCAGAGTGTGTGTGTGGCTAACACCCCCACCAGTGCCCACCAGTGCCCAGCATCAGAGTGTGTGTGTGGCTAACACCCCCACCAGTGCCCAGCATCAGAGTGTGTGTGTGTCTAACACCCCCACCAGTGCCCACCAGTGCCCAGCATCAGAGTGTGTGTGTGGCTAATACCCCCACCAGTACCCACCAGTGCCCACCAGTGCCCAGCATCAGAGTGTGTGTGTGGCTAACACCCCCACCAGTGCCCACCAGTGCCCAGCATCAGAGTGTGTGTGTGGCTAACACCCCCACCAGTGCCCAGCATCAGAGTGTGTGTGTGGCTAACACCCCCACCAGTGCCCACCAGTGCCCAGCATCAGAGTGTGTGTGTGGCTAACACCCACACCAGTGCCCACCAGTGCCCACCAGTGCCCAGCATCAGAGTGTGAGTGTGGCTAACACCCCCACCAGTGCCCACCAGTGCCCAGCATCAGAGTGTGTGTGTGGCTAACACCCCCACCAGTGCCCAGCATCAGAGTGTGTGTGTGGCCAACACCCCCACCAGTTCCCACCAGTGCCCAGCATCAGAGTGTGTGTGTGGCTAACACCCCCACCAGTGCCCAGCATCAGAGTGTGTGTGTGGCTAATACCCCCACCAGTGCCCACCACTGCCCAGCATCAGAGTGTGTGTGTGGCTAACACCCCCACCAGTGCCCACCAGTGCCCAGCATCAGAGTGTGTGTGTGGCTAATACCCCCACCAGTGCCCAGCATCAGAGTGTGTGTGTGGCTAACACCCCCACCAGTGCCCAGCATCAGAGTGTGTGTGTGGCTAACACCCCCACCAGTGCCCACCAGTGCCCAGCATCAGAGTGTGTGTGTGGCTAACACCCCCACCAGTGCCCACCAGTACCCAGCATCAGAGTGTGTGTGTGGCCAACATCCCCACCAGTGCCCACCAGTGCCCAGCATCAGAGTGTGTGTGTGGCCAACACCCCCACCAGTGCCCACCAGTGCCCAGCATCAGAGTGTGTGTGTGTGGCTAACACCCCCACCAGTGCCCACCAGTGCCCACCAGTGCCCAGCATCAGAGTGTGTGTGTGGCTAACACCCACACCAGTGCCCACCAGTGCCCAGCATCAGAGTGTGTGTGTGGCTAACACCCCCACCAGTGCCCAGCATCAGAGTGTGTGTGTGGCTAACACCCCCACCAGTGCCCAGCATCAGAGTGTGTGTGTGGCTAATACCCCCACCAGTACCCACCAGTGCCCACCAGTGCCCAGCATCAGAGTGTGTGTGTGGCTAACATCCCCACCAGTGCCCACCAGTGCCCAGCATCAGAGTGTGTGTGTGGCTAACACCCCCACCAGTGCCCAGCATCAGAGTGTGTGTGTGGCTAACACCCCCACTAGTGCCCACCAGTGCCCACCAGTGCCCACCAGTGCCCAGCATCAGAGTGTGAGTGTGGCTAACACCCCCACCAGTGCCCACCAGTGCCCAGCATCAGAGTGTGTGTGTGGCTAACACCCCCACCAGTCCCCAGCATCAGAGTGTGTGTGTGGCTAACACCCCCACCAGTGCCCACCAGTGCCCACCAGTGCCCACCAGTGCCCAGCATCAGAGTGTGAGTGTGGCTAACACCCCCACCAGTGCCCACCAGTGCCCAGCATCAGAGTGTGTGTGTGGCTAACACCCCCACCAGTGCCCACCAGTGCCCAGCATCAGAGTGTGTGTGTGGCTAATACCCCCACCAGTGCCCACCAGTGCCCAGCATCAGAGTGTGTGTGTGGCTAGCACCCCCACCAGTGCCCACAAGTGCCCACCAGTGCCCAGCATCAGAGTGTGTGTGTGGCTAACACCCCCACCAATGCCCACCAGTGCCCACCAGTGCCCAGCATCAGAGTGTGTGTGTGGCTAACACCCCCACCAGTGCCCACCAGTGCCCAGCATCAGAGTGTGTGTGTGGCTAACACCCCCACCAGTGCCCACCAATGCCCAGCTGTTACATAACAACATACCATTGTGAACCTCATTACCATCAGGAGATTGACACATGTTAACATACCTACATTTGAACATCACACCAGCTCCCAGGCACACAGCAGTTACAGACATTATCACACAAACTCTACTTCAGAAAATGAACATAATAGCTTTATTCATCTGCACCAAAAAAGAAAAGCAAATAGGAGGCCATGCTCATCAAAGGCCAATGGCCAGTCCAAAAAACTCTGAGCAACAGTTTGTGCCACCATGGGTGTGATCACACCCAAACTTGCCTGCACATGGCGTTTAATCCGCAGTGGAAACTATGGGGGCACCATCTGTGGAATCCTCCGGCACCGCATGGACAGGAGAGGGAAGGACAGGCTGAGTGGATGGAGGTGTAGTGGATTCATCCACACTGGCTGGTGCATCACAGAAAGTAGCTTCGAAAACCTGGCTGCACACCTCAGCCAGTGTGGAAAAACTACCACCTGAACCTGGGGACACATTGGGGGTGGAGGTAGAGGGCTGTGAGTCTGTACTCCTGTGTGTGTGGATGCGTGTGTGCGTTGTGTCCCCTCTCCCTGTGGGTGTGCCTACTTCCCCTTGAGATTGGGTGTGTGGAGCTTTGAGCTTTTTCTGCCGTGTGGGTGTGCTGGGTGTGTCTGACCTGTGGCGTCTGCGTGTATGTTGTGTAGGTATGGGAGAGGCAGAGGTGATAGGTCTGAAGGATGGGGGGAGACTGATGCTGCTGCGTGCACATTGCTGCTGTCAGTGTTGACTCTATGGCAGCCACACTCAGACGTAGATCAGACATTGCCAATGACATGCCCTCCATGAACGACACCAACTGTGTAATCAGTTGTGTATGTCCATGGAGGACAATCAGCATGGATGTCTGACCTACTGCAATCTGCCGGAGTAGGTCCACAGTCTCAGCACTGAGGGCAGTAGGGGACACAGGGGCAGGGGCAGCGGTGCCGGGAACGAAGGAGACACGGGGGCTAGCACGGACCCTAGGGACACTAACGACTGGGAGGGTGGAGATGGTACTGGAGGAGGGGAGGCCAGCCAAAGATGATGAATTGACCATTGCTGCATATTCCCCCTCCTCCTGAGAGTCTGACTCAGAGTTGTCGGCATGGTAAGATGTGTCAGTCACATGCCGTCCGGCCTGCAGACTCTCATCACCCTCCGTGCCACTGCCTCCCTCTGACTCCTCAAAGCAGGTGGCACTGTCGGTGTGTCCCTCTGCCTGGTCCGCACCTGTGTCTCCTCCAGATTCAGATGATGATGCTGTGGACAAGGAGAAGAATAAAAACATATCAGTCACCTGTACACATCAGACATATCAGCTACAAATCATTTGGCTTCATTCCTCAACATGGCATGCATCATGAGTCACATGACACTGAACACTGCACAATGATAAGTCTAGTTGTGGCCGATTGTGAGAGACACTACGCCTCATGTATAGTAGGATACAAGCAACAGTCAAGGGAAAAATCATGTATGAAAAGCAAACATCATCCAAAGCGCAGGTCAAATGTGGAGTAGGGCAAGGCATGTAAAGAAGCAGCTGCAGAAACTGGGACATTCTGATGCCAATGCATGGAGTGCCTGTCTGACCACACCACTCAAACTATGGGAGTGTAACCATGCCTTGGAGCACTGCAGGGAGCATTTGACACACATCACAACAAACAGACATGAACCTACCCCCTACTTGCTGCTGTCCCTCCTGCAACTGCCTATGGAGGTCTGGGAATACCACTTCCAGGACCCGGAGCATGTTGGGGGTGAGGTGGCGGGTGCCGCCATGCCGGCGTGGAGCTTCCAGCTTCAGCTGTACTCTGGCGATGCGGTGGGTCCAGCACCGGATGTCCTGCCACCTCTTCTTGATGTTCCTGAGCCTCCTGCGAGGCCCCCCCTCACTCCTGACAGCCCCGGCGATGTCCAGCCAGATTTCACCCTTCTCATAGGCAGATACCTGTCACAAATGTAAAGTAAAAGAGCATCAGTACACCTGGTCCATGTCCCAAAGACACACATATGTGCACCTGATACTTGATGATAACAAGGCATCGTAAGCTGCACACATTTGCATCATTGGCCAGGAGTATGTGGCCTGTGAGCAAACACTACTGCAGTACATGCCATTGAAAGGCTACAGATGACATGACGGGTGCTAAACACTCTTCGAGCATGGCACTCACAGACCAATGTATGCTACATCTGGGTGCACTGCAGCACGTGACACGCTGTCACACACCCCACTGCAACAAAGAACCCTCTAGAAACAACACTGTACACCCTGGCACTCACTCCCAACAACATTGCATCTAGACACTATACAGACACAGTGGCTATAATGTTACACACACAACAGATGCACACTCCAAGGTATTGCACACATCACTAACCTGATCCTCTGGTCTCCCATACAGCTTGCTGTAGTTAGGCAGGAGGTCATCCAGCAGGGCCTTGTTCTCACCATCAGTGAATGCAGGTGCCCTCTCCATGCTTAGCCAATCAGGGTCCAGAGGATTCAATGACAGCAGCTGTGGTTACCACACCAATGTTGTGCAGGCAAGTGCCCTCCCACAGCCACATGCAGCCTTATATCTGTGCTGCAGAGGGGCTGTGAGTCCAAGGAGTAGTGTGTGATAGGCCACCATAGTTAGCATCCTATGTTCCATCCAATCACATCACACATAAGGCCATGACACACATATGCATGGTTTGAAAACTGAGCCAGAGGTGAACAACAACTTTTGCAACATTGTATACGTTAGCCCAACTGAATTTGCTAGAACACCTGTAGGAGGCTCAAAACTCTCTGTATCCATGACAACCTGGTTGCATTTTGATCATCCCACTGTTCCCCTAGATGTTCCCTATGTATTTATTCAAATACCCACACAAGTACGGTGACATTGCCGTTTCTAATGCAACCCATTCAATGGTGTAATGAGGCGTACAGACGTACGTACCATTGGGGTACGCTTTGCTCGCGTATGGCTGAAATGCAATCGGGAAACAGGCCTATGCACGCACGTACCATTGGGGTACGCTTTGCTCGCGTATGGCTGAAATGCAATCGGGAAACGAGGCCTACCTACGCACGTACCATTGGGGTACGCTTTGCTGACGTATGGCTGAAATGCAATCGGGAAACAAGCCTAAGCACGCACGTACCATTGGGGTAGAGTGCATCAGACATGCTCAAGTGAACGATTGTGTAGGCTGTGTTCCTGACCTCCGTCATGTCACCATTGGGAGAGTGACTCCAGGAAATCACATAGCAGGGATGTAGTCTACCCTCATGTTGACCATGTGGATGCATACATCAGCATGGCATACGTACATCAGCATGCCCCAGGTGTGGCAGACATTGGAGAAGCACAGGGACTGTGACCTTGTGCCTCAGTTGATGTGTGAAGAGCTGGCGAGACATGTCATTATTCCTTTAGCACATGTGCATCACATGCATACAACACTTTGCACCGGCATAACGTCTACAACATATTGTGATGCACATCAACACCGGACTGGCACACCATTCAGTACAGGGAACTGGCACATGATGACAGCAACATGGCCACTGTGACAGAGGTGTAATAGACGCACAGCATGACCCTGTGTCACCATGTCATGTGTGTGCCATATGTGACATTGTGCCTGCTGTTTGCATATGAAATGTTCAGGACAGTATCATCTTACTCACCTTAGAATATCCCCACGTGTCATCCTGGATGTGGCAATTTCCGCTCAGCAGTACACTTGTGTGTCGGTAGGCATGTCCTGCGGCTCACCGTGTGTCGTTGGCGTTGTGTGTGCCGTGATGACGTTGTCGGAGTACTCATACGTCACCCCTGCGTGCTCACGTCAGGTCCTCTTTTTTAACAACACCTGCGCTGGTCCCGTATGAATGTAACCTAACTCATTTTCACAACATAATCTTAGTACAATCACTTATGACCATTTCACTTGGAATGTCTGACTCAGGACGGTGCCAATAGGGATGTCCCTTTCAAAGCCTGTGAGGATTGCAACCGTCACATGTTGTTGACTGACCCTCACTGTCGGTGTCTCCACAGTTTGCACGTCAAGCAAGACGACTAGAGCTGCTCCGACTGCCGGGACCAGACATATGAATCCAGGTGTGAATGGTCCCACAAGCCGCTCAGACTTCAGCAGTTGGCCCTGCACCACAATAGCTCATGGTCTGGACGTAGGACGAGTGCCTGGGTGGGGGTGTTGAGACATCAGAGCCCCTGGATTTGACATCAGTCCTCCAGGGCCAAGTCGTCAGGTAACCCAAATAAGTGAAAGAGATGTCATCACACTTTCAAATCACCACAATGCTGCATGGGATTCGGGTGACATCGCCCACGCGGCTCAGTCAGATTTGCAGCCGTCGTAGCCTGCACCACGACCTCGGTCCCTGCCCTGCATGCGACGCAGGAGGACTAAGTGTGCTTTCTCATGTCCATGATGGTCCTCACACCACCAACGGCCTACGCGGCGGCTTCTGGCCCAGCGGACCCGTCTGGGGGCACTAGCGTGTCTGGTGATTTGCCCCTGACGCCATCACTCGCTTTGTCCCTGACGCAGGCGGCGCATTTGTGCCGGACCCGCTGGGACAGATCAGGTCTGAATGTTGATCCCGGTCCTCGCTGGTTCACCTCACAACCTCACTGGCAACTGTCCCCCAGGTGTCAGCCTTGGCGCCGTTCTCTGATGGTGCTGTCCCCGATACCACACACTGTACGGCACTGGCGTTGGAACTGTGCGGCAGTACACCGCCATCAATGCTGCATGGGGGGTTAAACTTCTCCGAGCCGGGCACAGCTCATGACAACCCTGATTATCAGGGAATGGGTGTCAATGAGTATTGGGAGGGTCATGAAGACCAACTGACACATAAGTGTCAGTCCCAAGACAAGAGGACAGGTGGACTGGGGGATGCAAGTGGTCTGGACACCTAGCCAGACACTGGTGATGTCTCTACTCCAAACGTGTTTATGGATGAGCGGCCAACGTACAGTGTAATGTTTATGTGGGCGGCCAGAGCCTTGCCCCTTCATCTCCCCGTTGCTGCCGTGAGGAACAACCTCCACACTGAGGTCCTTAAACTCCAGTCACGCTCCGCTGAGCCTCTGCAGGCCTATCCTGAGGAATGTACTGTATCTATATTGGCCAGCATGTACAGGCACGCTGCATGTGTGGCTGTAGATAGGCACGTTGTCAGACGCCCACACCCCTCCCTGGACTGACTATGTTCCCTGTCCTCCCACCCCACCCCAGAGAGCATGGGCATCCAGCCCTCCAAATCACAGACCACATTCCTGGTAGCTCAGCTGTAGAGGGTATTCAAGAGGTCTGAGCAGTACGGAAAGATGACATCATCCTCCCTGAGTCTGGGACTGAGGTCTTACAACATCACATGCCTCTTTGTCCGCTTCCCACACTCTATGTGGGACATGGTTGTGTAACTGCTGGCAGAGTGTGCGTTGTAGGTACGGGCAATACTTGGCCAAGCACTTGTAGGATGCCAATCAGCGACACCGTATTTCATCCAGTGAGGGCTGGATATCCCCGACTCACTGGGCACATCGATGGCATCCAGGGAGGCAAATTTGTGAAAAGATTGGTATGTATTCAAAGTCCGGGATATGCTACTAACTACTGTTCCTTACTGATATTTTGTTACAAAAGCTAAGTAACTAGTTCATACATTTCAGTACATCTGCTGTAGGAGCATCTATGTTGAGTCCTTACCGTGATTGCAGGGTTACTAATGTACGCACACCATGCCACTTGTGTTAATGAACTGATCTGATGTGTGATGGCATCACAGACCATTTGTGACAAACAAACATTTATGCAGTATGATGATGTACATGTAATAGTCAGGGAAATCTCACACCGCAACATGACTATGTCAGAACTGTGCAAATTATGGCACATGTGGTGTGCGTGTGTATTGGTGTCAGCTGTCTGGATGTGCAGACAACCTCCTACTGACATTCACATGACGTGTCTCACTGACATGATACATTGTCATGCTCACTAACACCTTTCCATCAGATCATTTGTCTGCATGTCATATCCATTCCACAGACCACAGGTCTTTTACTGTTCACGGAGGAGTGGCTGGAAGCTGGAACATGTTACATCAGTGTGTCTCCCACGCCACGCTCAAAGTTGTCAAGATTTGTTGAAGCAGTGTTGCTTGTGCCATGTACATTGTTATTGTCTTAGACAGTTGAACACATTTTCGATTAATTGTGTATTGCAGGGCACCCCCTCTGGAAAGGCCGTTACCTGACTTGGAAGCCATGAGGGAACGCAATTGCATCCGTCGTTATCGCTTCACCAGACAGATGATCAAGGACCTGACGGACAGACTGGAGGCTCACCTGCAACCACGACACAGGTATCCAACTGCGGTGACACCCAAGGTAAAGGTGATGGCAGATCTCCATTTCTTTGCCACAGGTACGTTCCAATTGACCATAGCTGATGTGGGAGGGATGTCTCAGACCATGTTCAGCCGTGTATTGACTGATGTTTTGGCTGCGATGTTGCTCCACCTTGATGAATTCATCACATTCCCTACTCCCGAACAGTTGACAGCTGTCAAGGGGGAATTCTATGCCCTAGGACGCATGCCACATGTAATTGGTGCAATTGATGGTACACATGTTACTTTGGTGCCACCACAGGCTCAGGAGCAAGCGTATCACAACAGGAAACACTACCACTCGATAAATGCCCTGGTGGTGTGTCTTGCCAACATGATTATCTCACATGTATCTGCACGTTTTCCAGGATCGTGCCACAATGCTTTCATCATGAGGCGTAGCAGGGTACCACATATGATGCTGCAGCTGCACAACCACCGGGCATGTCTTGTTGGTAAGTATACTCTGTCAGCTATGTATGTCAGTATGTCACAACATCGACATCTGAATCATATTACACACTCATTTCCATGATGTCGATTTGCAGGAGACGCTGGATATCAAAACATGCCGTGGACAATGACTCCGCTGCGCAACCCCAAGACAGCTGCAGAACAGCGGTACAACAATGCTCATGGGAAGACCAGGCTGGTGATTGAGCGAACATTTGGACTCCTGAAGAGCCGGTTCAGGTGCCTGGACAAGACAGGCGGAGCCCTCCAATACAGTCCACGCAAGGTGTGTGACATCTTCACTGTGTGCTGCATGCTTCACAACATGGCAGTGGAGAAGGCCGTGCCACTCTACCTTGATCCTGATGAGCTGGAACATCCGCCCGTTGAGGATGAAGGCCTTGCCCAGGATGCCAGTGATGAGGAGGATGAAGATGATATCCGGAGTCACCTCATCCGCAACTTCTTTTCATAATGGTGGGTCATAGCAGCTTTCATGTAATACATGTACTACAGAGTTGCATGGGTAGCATGATGTGTATGCAGCAGACTGTATGCAATGTTACTTGGATGTCTGTTGTGCTGTGTCACACAGGTGCAGATGTAATGCAACACACATACGTGCTATGTGTGTACTTGGAATGTACAGGTGTACTACAACATCTGGATATTCAACAGGACATTGTCAAAATGATATTGTACAGAACTTGACCCCTTGTGTGCCACTCTCATCCACAGCTCACCCTGCCTGTTGTCCGTTGGGGTCATTGTGGTCACCCTGCTATTGCTCATTGTGATTGCAACGTCAGCCTAATCAACGGAGCATGCATGGACATGTGGAGAAGTCAATTTGGGTAAGGACTCATATGAGGCTGTTTAGCGTTAGTATGTTTAGAAACGTGTGGTACATGTTCATGTGCATGTAGTGCGACCATGAATACATGCAACAACATCAGTTCACTTATTACATGTATGCCCACTCCCATGACAGGATAGTCACCCCATCTGACAGTCATCTGTTGTAGTTGTACACTCTGGTGAATGCATCAATGTGTGTGGACATTGACACTGCAACATTGCATATACCATAGTTTGACATTGTGTCAGAGGTCTCAAACACGGACTCTGTGGGGGATTGCAGCCTCACTGTGTGCATATGATTGTGACTGGATCCTCACCTCCACCTTGTGGGACAGTCCAGTTTGGTAGCCATAATACCATGTCGTGTAGGTGTGGCCGACTGTATGTTCTACATGTTAAGACAACTGTCCTGTGATTCTGTGTACATGGATGCATTGCCCCTTGTTGCAGTATATCATGTCACTGTCATGTCGTTACCTCAGTGCAGGTTGCAAATACTGCTCTGCCAGCCTTCACAGTGAGTAGCACTTCTGTTTTGATTCACATGCTGCCATGTATGTTTTGCTTGTGACATGAAAATGTTGGGATGATGCATATGTTAATTATTGTGTTGCACCAGTGGAGTGCGGTCATTCACATGATTCTCGAGTCCCGTGCAGCATTTATGTGCAATGGTAGGGTATCATTTTGTGGTTTGGTTCAACATCACTTGCAGTTGATATTTCTTCTACCTGAATCTCATGTGTAGCATTGTAATGCTATGTTGATAGTTCATTAGACTGGCTACAGAGTACCTTCATTGCATGTAGGTCATTAGCTTCCTCATCATATGTGATTCTTACTGCTGCTGTGGGTGAAGTCAATTTTGCCTACATGGCCCTTTTGGGTACACATGATAAAATACAGATTTTACAGTTTGCGTAAGTAGCATTGCCAAATGTTTTCATTTGTTTGTAAGGTCCACCTCATCTGAGCCAGTGAATGGTTTTTAACAACATAGATCTTATTGCATGGTAGCTCACTTGTGAGTGTTACACAATACTCTACTGGATAATAGACTGTCCTAGGTTTTATGTGCCCGTGTCATAGCATTGGATGTCATGTGATAGCATGATGACTAATCTAATGTTGTCTCCAGGCATTTCACTTCACAGGTGTGAGTGGTAGAGTGTGTCAAATGAGGTTTTTGTAGTGTCAGGGACATGAGAATGTACTCCTAATGGTTAGTTGCCTCTGTTTCAGGTCTCCCTCCCAGCAGTTCCCATCCTCTCCTTCCCTCGCCTGATCACCCTTTTGTGTCTGTCGTTTGTACTCAGACCAAGGGGCTATTTGGAGATAGAACCCTTTCAGCAACACACCACTCTGATGAAGAAAGGTACGGCCAGTCCTTGACAGGCTTGTAGATAACAGTACTTCTGCATTACAGGTGACATCCTTAATAGTGTTATTTTGAGTCCTTGCCAATGCACATGTATGTTTGATAGGGCTCCATGGGCTCACAATGTAAATAATCATGTTGTGCATGACGTGTGATTTATTTTTAATATTGTGCCGCCTTCATGTCAACGGACATGTCCTTCTCATGTGCATGTTTACTATTTGGCATGTAGTAAGCTTATGCTTGTAATGTGTTTACGTGTACAGTGGGCACATGCATGGTGTTGGGGAAGGCGAGAATACTATATTTTGTGTAAGGTCGATGGCTTAGTAGCTGCTATTTAGCTTTCAACACACTAGCTGTAGTCTACACCTGCTGACGCTGTGTGTCCTGTGCCCCACTTGTCAGTAAGGGCCCTGATACAGTGACTGTGATCTTTGGTGATTACTGTTCAATTTTATTTGCAGTGACCCTGAGTGAGTCTGACACTCCTGCCTTCACATACACATGTCACTTTGTGGCTAGCAAATGCACTTGTGGTATGTGGTTGTTTGGCAAGTTGTCACACCCATCCTGCCGTCATGTCTTCACTCATTGCTGCTGCTGCATACTAAGCCACGATGCAGCGCACACTATCCAGGTACACAGACACCTACAGGATGACCCTCCTTCCATCCATTTGTAGAGCATGCTCCTGCCACCCTACGCACAGACAACACCAGACAATCACCCTCCTGGTATCACTATGCTTCTGACTCTGCCATTGCAGCTAATATGCCTGTGTGTGCAGCACATACTGGCACGACTATGCAGATTCACATGACATTGGGTCTACGTACCACCAGGTCATGTGCCATGTACAGCACACACACACCTTCCATAGGCACAATATTGTACAGTGTTACCTTGTCAACACCACAGCTGGAAAAATCATCTTGCTAACAGTCACGTGGCAGTACACAACCTGGTCACACCACTTCAACATAGCTGTCACAGTCAGTCAAGTAGCCACAGGGGACACACACCATGACCACGTCTCTTGGGTGTGGTGTGATTTCCCCAGTCTGGTGTAGGTATTTGTCCGACGTAGGTAGTTCTTCTGTATGCGTTGCTCCCATAACAGGAGTCTAGTACTTGTAGCTACATAGGGGTAGGTCACCTAGTCAGGTGTGCTTGTGTAGGGTGCAACAGCCCATTTCCCACAGTCTGTCCTGCCACCCTTGTCCTGTGTGCCATTCATCACATCCACAGTACTGCATCATGTTGATGATAGTTCACATACCTGAGGACACAGTTGTAGGTACTCCCTACGTGGACAACTAGTTTTGTCACAATGATCTGTACACCTCAATGTGACTCTCCTGGGCCTGGCTGTGATAGCAGTTTTGGCATCCAAACCTCCCTCCAGCATTTACTATCCCACACAGGTGTGTCTTGCCATCCTTGTATGTAGTTGTAAGTGATTTCTGACCGATGTGTGTCCTCACACAGATTCGGATACAAGTGTGTGGATTGCTGCTGTTTGTTGGATACCCTTGCATTGTATACATTTGCACACACATATCAATTTATGCTGTGGTTCAAAGATAAATCAAGAAATGCGTATGAGGTTCAGTGTATTTATTTGGTGATCTTGTGTAGGAAACGTGAATAGGTTCTGTACAGAAAGGGGTGGAATCCAAAGTTCACTGCTGGAGATGAGATGCCTTACAGTTTCTGTCAACAGAGTCCAGGCCACAGTGCTTGGCATCATTGGGCAGACTGTGACCAGCAAGTCCATGTGGGAGAGTCGCATAGGGGATACTGTTGCATCCAGGGGCAATATGCCAGGTCCTGTGTCCTGAGAGATGTGCATGGCCCACTGCCCCTCAACGTCTTAGCCGTGGACGACCCACCTTCCTTGGGGGACCCTCAGGTGCAGGCATGGACGATGCATGGGACGCTACGTCAGAGAGTTCCTCCTCCTCCTCCTCCCTCCCTGCGGCTGGTGTCGCACTTTGCCGTGATGTTGCTGGCCTTGTGACACAGGGAGGGTGCTGCATGTTGGCAGCTATCTGACGTAGCGATTGGCTCATTTCCCGATGCACCGTCAAGAGCTGAGCCAGACTTTCCTCCACCCGTCCATAATGTTGTTGTTGCCTGGCTATTTGCTCTGCCTGCTGTTCTTTCACCTGGTTGAGGACCTCCGCAAGCTGGCCTACCTCCCTGGTGTCCAGCTGGTATGCCTCCAGGATGTTAGTGAGTTCAGGCATACTGGGCCCTGCAGCTGACTGGCCAGATTCTCGCCTCTGCCTTCCACCTCTCCCACCACCCTGACCCACATGAGCACGGCCTGCGCTTGTGGGCACATCCGATCGACGGGCCCCCGAGTGCTGCCAGGGTGGAGGTTGTCACCTCAGGGGCGCCCAACAAAGGCTGTCCCTCATTTTCAGACAGGCTCTCTGATGGGTCATGTGCAGGGCTCTGACCTGGCTGCTGGGATGTGGTGGGAATGGTTCTGGTGGTTGGCAGAGATGTAGCTGGTACAGTTGCTGCAGGTCTTTGGGATCCAGAGGAGCCAGGTTGGTTGGGGTCATCCACAGTGCGTTGAGTGGCATCGCTGTCGGTGGGGTCTGGGTCCTGCTGAGTCTGGGACTGGGATCCTTCTCCCCCCTGGTGTGGGGGGGGGGCTCCACACGTTGCCCTGTGTGTGGGAGAGTCAGACACTGTTAAGGCACTTTCAAGTGACATCTTGTTTATTTATCCATTATCTGCATCACAGTTCCACAAGCTTTACATTGTTGTCATTGTTCAGTTGTGTATGTAGTGGTAGTAAATTGACATGTACTCAGGGGTATTTTCATTCTTCCATTCTCTTGACAATGACTGACGCAGCCATTGCTGTGGCTTGTCTTGCCGGCACAACACATGTAAAGCATTGGTCAGTTTCACGCAACATCCAGGATACGGTGTAAATCCTTATGTCTGCGTCAAGCATGCAGAGTTTACATGCAGCATGTCGATGTAAGAGACAGAGCATAATAAATTTGCATGACATCTACAACTTTGGATGTCTTTTGCTGTTCCGTGATGGCCACACAATGCCAACACCCCAGGACCTGTAAACACACTTATACATCATGGCTTTTGAACGTGGCACTTCTCAAATACGCATCACCTTGTCAATACCCATGTCCATGTTGGTACTTAAGTGCATCCACAACAGTCATGAGATGGGGCACGTGCATTGTTTGAGAGGCACAATGGATGGAAGCTTCTGCAATGTGCATGTATTAGTTGTATGCGTATTCATATGAGTGAGTGTTTAGTTGTGGTACATGACAATTGGGACAGTGTTGCACTACAATGCCTGTCCCCAGGGGATGAGTTTCTGTAAGGGGGGTGTATGACAGGCCATGCTCGTAGTTTGCGTGTGATTTGCAAGCGTCCATCGTTCATTATTTGGCTGCCCCCTGATGTAGCATGCTGGCATAATCGTGGTTTTGAGTTCATGCACAGGATGTGTGACCTTGTCCTGGTGTTTGTGTTTGCAGTGATCACAGGAGGGACTTGTGGTGCCTACACCTGTGCCCATTGTGTACTACTGAGCTTCACAAAATGTGTGTCCTGACACAGTACATTGACGACTGCAACTGGTGGCTGTGTTGCAGCCAAATAGTAGATGAGTGCTGGTAATTAGGAGCCATCCCTGGACATTCTGCTCTATGGTGTTTTTCGGGCCTGTGCAGTGCTTGGGTGCAACTGTGTGTGTGCCCAGGGAGCTGAGGTGTGGTGACTGAGGATGGAACACTGAGGGATGGATACAGAGAGAGGCAGGGAGACAGAGGGATGGAGGGAGACAGAGGGGGAGAGGGAGACAGAGGGAGAGTGCAACAGAGGGAGAGGGCGACAGAGGGAGAGGGCAACAGAGGGAGAGGGCAAAGGTGGGAGAGGGCGACAGAGGGAGAGGGTGTCAGAGGGAGAGGGCGACAGTGGGAGTGGCCGACAGTGGGAGTGGCCGACAGTGGGAGTGGGAGGGAGAGGGAGACAGGGATGGTGACAGGTTGTTTGTGCTTGCTCGCTTGATACACTGCCTTACTGTGTCACAAAATATTGCTTCGCTGGAAGGTGTGTCCACCACATGAAATTGTTTGGCAACTGTGGTCTACTATCTTGTGTGATATTTCCCTATCCCTGTGCATTGGGCATGGTGCTTGGGTGTGTACCTGGGACATATGGGATGAGAGCAGCCTCCTACTCTCCACCTTCTGTAGCAGGGTTTCCGTTCTCCCACAGAACTGTGTACAGAGATCTAGAACCTTGGTGAATTAGGGTGACCAAAAACTCACCTTAGTATCAGAAATCCCCTTACCGAACTAGCCACAGTGTCTCATTGGTCATAACAAACTCCCAATGACTTAGACAAACCAGAACATGAACTTAGGTTACCTCAGGTATCGTGGAACACATGAACACTCTTTCGCTTTATAATCATTTCAAACCACAACGGGGAGTAAAAGAACACACGTGCAAGTTTGAAATATTTATTTTTCAATGCAAGGTTCTCAAACGCAGTATCTTATATAATACCAGCATACATATTATAAAAATCAGAGTTATCAGCATAGTCACTAATCCATAGTAAGCGAACGGTGATAGCATATTATAATGCAAAATTCTATAGAAATCTGTATCACCTATATTTCGCGCACCCTATTTAGCATACTATATTATATCTAAGAAGGTCTCATTTGGGTTTTAGCAGGGCGGGCCCATACCTCTAAATATCAGTAGGAGAAGATCACATCATCAGCCACCAGCTCTCTGCATGCGAAGCACTATCAAGTGTGTTTTTGCATTCTCGGTAACTCTATCTTAAACCCGCTTAGAGCCCAATGTTGGCAGCAACATTATTTGTGTTATGTCTAATGTGGTGCGAGGATCAGGCCTCCCAGCAACCTTGTGTTAGGTTATTCTTAGAGGGTGCAGTTCTCAGTGTGCAGACAGTGTTACAAGTGTACCAAGCACAACTGATATCAGAGCAATAACATATTATTCTCAAATAAATCACATCTTTCGTCTAGGTTGAAAGCTACAATAACAATTATGTGTCGTGTGCAAACTGAAGCCGAAGGAAAATATGTCGTTTAAACATTTAATAAACTCATGCTAACTTAACACAATATATAGAAAAGCAGTAACTATATGACACCCCTCCCAATGATCCGAGGACGGTCAAAAAGAACAAGCCAATATTATAATAAAGGCATAACATGAAAGCAGAGTTCAACAATATTGAGCCAAGCTAAATGTATGTAGATGATAATAGAAATTAACAATACAAAATATGTATGAATGCCTATAGTGGCAAACAAAAATGTAATAAAAGTCTTGAACTTGAGGCCAAATATAAAATCATAGGCCTAGATCATATGAAAGTCAAATGATCCGTAAGGGAAAAGGCACCATTCAGAATTACTAAATAGTCACGTGCCAGTATAGTGAAAGTCTCCAAAGCCACTCATGGGTGGATAGAATATGCAAAATATGTAGCCACAGCTTCCAACATGCAATCACTGTCATCATCCGAAAACAGTTCAGCCATCCAATTAAGCAATGGGAAAGAACATACGTGCTCCTCCAGCACCGGACCCTCTAGCAACATCAGAGGACAACTTGGTGGGTTCTCAAGAACGCTATGTGCCAGAAACTCATGCGCCGCTGCGGGGATGTCCCACTGACCCATTAGTCCATGCATCGCTGCCAAAGCCATAATCCTTTTGCCAGAACAAACCAACTCGTGAGCAACTACGGGGCCCATCAGGTGATTAAAATCGACTTCAGGAGATAATGGCAAGCAGAGACATAAATCAATGGCCCAGTCAAAATCGCAGCTCAGGCAATGAAACACAGGCTGGACACATGTGAAATAGGAAAATCGAAACGATAATCCAAATGCCGTGCTTAAAGTCACAAGCGGCAGGGTGCCATAGTAATCAAGTATCCGGTTGCGAAACAATGTCAGAAGGGGCTGAGCGGCTTCTTGTGCAGGATGGGCATCCATGTTTTAGGAAGCAGAATAATATTAAAACGCCTGCAGCTAACGCCAGCAAAACAGGGAATCCTCCAAACAAACTCGAAAATATTGAATGGAAGAAAGCGGGGATGACACCAAAAATCTTTTCAAATGTAGTCACGAGACCACTGCTAACCAATTTAAAAAAATGAGCTAAGCCAGACGTGGAGGAGGCATTAAAGATTTGATGAACTAATTCGCAGAAATGAAACGGCAAGTCAGTATTTAAAAGTACCTGTACCTCTGTGCGTGTGTTAGCTATGTGAAGGACATAAGTTTCACGGGCCGAGCTCAGGGCCACTTCCTTTTGAGACAAAAGAGCCCTTATTCGGCTCATACCATTAAACTCCGCTTTCAAGGTTGGGATGCGCGGCCAGATGGAAACATCTGAATTCCCATGCGTGGGTGGATATAACACGTTCTTGCAACACACCACACGTTCTGATACAGTAACCACATAGGCGATACCGACCATTAACATACAACACTCTTCGTTATTCAAAAGTAAATAACTACCATTTGTCAATAAAGTGAATGTGGGAACTATTGCAGGAACTGGTGTGCCTTTTAAAACACAGGCTAAATTAGGCCGGTCCTGATTATAAGAACCATGCAACTGGATGTGGCTGCATATCAGTGAACGGTCAGGCGACTGTGTGCATTCTTCACCATTCAGATTCACTTCCTTTCCATCCTTCAGGCATCTGTACGTGTATGGTAAAGACCATCCCTCATGTAGGAAAGCACTGCCTAGTGGTTCATATCGCCCTATCGCAATATATCGCATACAATTAGTAAATTTATACAAAGCAAATGGCAAAGTTATAACACCATGGATAAGCCATGTAGCAGCAGTTGCCTCAGCTACAGAAAAGGGCAAAGATTCTAACTTTTCAATGTGTAACATAGAAAATGATGCATCTCGCATGGAAAGCATGCACTGCTTGTCAGTCAAATTAAATGGGGCAAATAGGGATGACACGTTCATGTAACTCCAGGGCACGCGACCCGCTTTCAGAATCTGTAGTGTTCATGCAAACTGCATTACAGAACGCAATTGATTTTGACCATGGTACAATACAGACACCTCATCATTCACATTGTCAACTACAGAAGAGACAATATTGTTCAAAGTGTAAATTCGGGAAGAAAGCATGTTAATACTGTTATCGACAACTGCAAGTACTTTTTCCAAATTTGCTTGGTCAATCGCCCTTAGGCGCTTAGCAGCCTCAATTTGTGAAAATTTCCAAATTTCATTGTAAACCGCATAAATCCACCTTTTAGTTCTACCCTTAGCCGGGCCTTTTATAAAATCATTTAAATCCACATTATCAGTCAACTGAGACTGATGTAGTTTAACTGCCGCTAAAGTGGAATGTTGTAACCAATTCTGACACAGTTTCCCCACAGAGTAAGTGGTGACAGTATAATCAGTTTCAAAACGGGGATCAGGTCTGACTTGTGTGAACCCTTCAGCCAAACCCAGAAAACGACGATGGCAAGAATCAGCATTTCTTTGCCACATCAGCCAACCCTTTGGATCCAAACTGGATACATTAAAGGATGAATTGTGTAATAGAGTCTGTAACTCACGAATAGACAATTCAGAAAAATTACCCCAACCTGAATATTCTTCCAATTCGGGGATAATTGGTGTATCTAATTTTTTAGAAGTAGCCAATCCAAAGCATGTTGTTTGGGAAATAGTAGAATTTAGAAACAACATGTGATTCGGGATGAGACATGCACGGTGCAAAGCCTCAGTGCCTTGTACCTGCCAATCTTTGGTACCCCAAACCGATTTAAGGTCAATTATTCCTTTCCAGAATTCGTAGCCATCTACAGCTAATTTGTCTAGAAAGGACTTCGAATACAGCAATTTTGTATCGGTAAGTCTAACTTTGGACATGGGCTTTTGTGTCATTTTGAAATAAAATGACTCAGGATTTGATTGATTAAAGTTTGTAAAATAAGTGTATTTTTTCAGAAATGTACTGGAGCTGCCTACTAATGGAGCTGGGCAGTGTTCCCACTGTGTGTAATTCACAGCAACCCTCCTGGAATTCGTCTTATGGAGAAAATGATTATCATAATGTTAGAAGCAAAACAAATCACCATAATTAACAGAATCTAAATATAAATCCTCAGCATCAAACGCAGCATAATATTTCAAATCAGAGAATAATGCTTCTACGGCCTGAATATCCCAATCATCAGAATGTATATTTTGTTTAATCACCTCCCCCATGTTTACTCTAAGCACATTCGGAACATTAATCACTTCAGTGGGCCCATGCATTTGAAATCTAACCGCATCCCACACAATCCCATCAAGGACAGGCCAAGCAGTAATGTTGACTGTATTCAAGTCTCGTTTCAGTCTGTGTGCTGAATGTGAAGAAGAAAGAGGGGCCAATGTTCCATTAAGGTACCGAATTCCTGTTCTTTCTTTAACATAGTGGCCATCGATCAGGCGGAAAAAATAAAACACAAAACCAATTGACATAAAAAGGTAAAATGAAAATAGAATCAACCAAATGTATGTCCAAGGGGGAATTAAAAAATGTTTTTTAAATAAGGTGGCATAATTTGCAATAGTTGAGGGTTTCTTTGAAAGTTCCGAAACAGAGTCAAAAGAGAATCTGGACTGGTCGGCCAAACGAGTCTGCAAATCTGGCATAGATAAATCAGCAGGATAGGTGTAGTTCAGCTCATCAATGTTAGTAACAGGAATAGTATTTAATAAAGGACTGGATATAGCAGGCATCTCGAGGGACACCTCCGGCTCTGCACCAGAAGTAATAGCCAGCACAGAATGCCTCACCATGGAAGGACAGGATACAGCCGGTGTCATGCTATGAAGAATCGGCCACCCTGTGTGTCTTGACATTGTCAATAGAGATAATTCTGTTTCCCTTACGACCTGGAAGTGGTGGTAATATGACTGTTCTCGTGCCAGTCACTCCAAGAACTCGAACCGGTGCACGATATGAGGGACCAAACTCTTTCTTGTTATCGATCTTCTCTCGAACCAGTTCTCCAACTTGGGGTAGCCAGCCAACTACCGGGATCTGCAACACATCATCCGACGTGGAGGGCAAATGTTCCTTTGCTAGACTGTCTCTGGTCTTTTGTAGATCCTGTAAAACATTGCAATGTTCATCTACATCAAAGGCCGTGGCCTGGGCCTTGCAGTCTAGACCGTCGAGGTCAGGGACTTACATCTTGATACCAAAGAGCATTTCGTATGGGGTCCGCCCACCCAGAGACCTTCTAGGGAGATTATTAAGCGCACGCTGCACGCCATTTAGGTGGGCCAACCAGTTTCTGCCAGTGCCTATAACTCGAGCTGTCAAAGATTGGTTTAAGTCACGGTTCATTCGTTCCACTACACTATTTCCCTCGGGTCTGTACGGAGACGAAAACTTGACTTGGACCCCCAACGAAACCATAGCATCCTTATACGCCTTAGAGGCGAAAGCCGGACCCTGGTCCGAATGGAAGGTACCACAGGCAAAAATCCCTATAAAGACTCGCAAATACTTAATGACAGTCCGTGAATCAGCGCTCCGATGAGGCCAAACCCACACAAAGCGTGTGCATGAATCAACTGCTACTAAGATGTACTTAAAGGCAGTATCAGAAGAAAAAGGACCGCAGTGATCTAAATAAACACACCACAGTGGTTTATTAGAAATGTACAACTGTGTCTGAGGCGGCCGCGCAGCAGTTGAAGGTTTAATCTGCTGGCAAATGTCACATTGAAGGACATAATTGCGCGTCTGTTTGTACAGTCCCCGCCACCAGAATCTCTGTTGTAGCTGAGTTACAGTGGCTGAGACACCCGCATGCGCAGACGCCACACCTTCATGAGCCGCTGTAATCAAAGCAGCCCTGCGATCCGAGTTGGGAATTAAACGTTCGCCAACTTTAGGAATTTTCACATAAGGAACCTTATCGGGACTTAAGTGGTATGTGTATTTAGAAGGGACCCCGCAGGATATTTACTTCCCTTCTCAGTAGCAGCAACCGCTGCCAAGATGTCATCATCTATCTTACTTTTGGACCTCGTGACTGCTGCAACTAAGTATTTAGATACTGCTGACTTCCCTGCTTCATCAGCAAGCGAATTACCGACAGCGTGGACGCCCACGCGCTGATGGCCAAGAGTATGAATCACAAACACGAGTGGCAACTTCTCTTTCAGTTCCGCCACTCGGACCCAGATAATTTTATGTTTGATTGTGCTACCTTTGGAATCACGAAAATCATTCTGAATCCAAAAGAACAAGTTCTTATTGTAAGACTGGACACAGTAGTAAGAGTCACTTACGATTAAAGTCGTCACACTAGGATCCGCGTACTCCAATGCAAGCATCAGAGCACGAAGCTCTGCCAATTGCGCGGTGCAGTCCCCAAGCGTCTGCGTGTGCACGACACTGCACTTGAACTCATCGTTCACCATGGCACCGACCACAATGGCGCAAGCGGAAACGAAGGCATGTTTAGAGCCATGCGCAACCTGCGCCGAACCATCAGTGTAAATGATGCAATGGAAATCCTCCAACGGCCGCACTGCTAAAGGAGCAGGATGAACAAATTCATACTGTAAGTACTCCTGCGACCGTAAAGTGGCGTCAAAAATAAACGTGACATCCTGGGATGACAAGGATGCAGCCCATTGAATCCACCGAGGGTGCAAAGCTTTAGAATTTGGTACACTGGCTTTCGTAACTGCCTCCAAGACAGTACACAGGGTTACAACCAACCTGCGTTTTCCCTGTGACAGGGCACGTTCCTTGAGAATTGCCATCTGCACAGCCGTCAAAACTTTCACCACAGTGGAAAAGCGCATTTCAGCCGAAGTGTACAAGTGTGACTTGTAAGCCATAGGTACTGTATCTCCTTCATTAAAAGTTAGGTACGTGAAACCTACCGTCCCCGGGACAATTCTTATCACCAGGTTGGTCTGGTTATCACAAGTCTGTAAGTATTCAGAAGCAAGCAAATCAGCTTGCAAAGACTGCAGAATAGCCGAATGCTCAGGCAGCCAGCATGATGTGGAAAAAGATGGTTGTATCAAAGCATACAAAGGCTTGATACGCTGGGCATATTCCGGAATGTATGTCCTTCCGAAATTCAAAAAGCCCAGTAATGACTGTAAGTTTTTCAATGTTGTCGGAGAGTGCAACTGTGCGCATTTCTCCAGGAAGTGAGGAGCCAAACCTTTTCCTTCATTAGTTAGTTCATAGCCTAGAAACAACACTGTGTACTCTGCAATGTGCGATTTTGCAAAATTAAACTTGTAACCCATGTCTGCGAAGTTACAAATAATGGGCATAAAAACCATTTGAAATGTCAAGCGTGGTTTTGAACCGCTTACGCATAAGACTTTTTACAAGGGCAGAGCTGTGAGTATTCTGTACTGCACAGTTACGGCAATGCGAGTTTAAATGCCGGTAATCCAAAACCAAACGGTAAGAGCCGTCCGGCTTGTTTACAGTAAAAAGGGGGTAATTCATCGGTGACACACATGTTTCAATTACACCTTGATATTCCAATTGTTCAAGGATCGCTGCGACTGAAGCTTTGGCTTCACATCGTATGGGATATTGAGGGTGAGGCTGCGGCTGAGACCGTAAAGGAATCTCGTGGTTTGGGGACAATTTATCCCAGCCACATTGATTGCGGTACACAGCCGGTGCAAGCGCCAGAGCCCACTCCTCTGCAAAGTGCAGCGCTTCCACTCTCGAAACAGTGTTCGCGTAACTTGGGAGGATTACCTTCTCCCCACGTGGAGCTGCGAGCACAAAAGGTGGGGGCCAGTCAGCCTCCGAAAGCAAAATGTCATACGTAGACGAAAGATTTTCCCAAAATACCCCTTTTATAGTACGCTGTATGTCACCTTCAATTAACAGGACAATTTCAAAAAGTCTATCAGGGGGAGCAACTCTTGTATCAGCTGTTTCAATCACAACATAAGTGTCAGTCGCTGTCACCTTCAGTAGTGGACGGAGGGCCTCTCTCACTATGGTAATCTCCGCCGCGCTGTCCAGCAAGGTCAGAGCCCAAGTCAGATTCCGTAGCCGCGTTCTCACAATCTGGGGCATATCGATGCACCGTTAAGGCTGCGACTTTCTTCTTGGCAAACTGCGGTCTCTGAGGCGTAGAGCCCTCCTGCTTTTCTGCACCGTTGCGCGGGCGGGGCTGGCCACGTCCTAGCTGGCCACCCCGGCCCCTGCCGCCCCCTCCACCACCGGTTGACGGAGCCGATGACTCCTGAAAGGAACGAGGAGAGCATTGGTCAGAAGCCTAAAAACGCTCAGGTGATTTAATCATCGCGTGGTTGCGCAAATCATAAACTCGTTCCGACTGCGCAGGCAACGGAGACGCAGGGCGCGAAACCTGTGTTTGTTGTTGTTGCTGTTGCTTACCCTGATTCTGTTTTTTAGGCCAATTTTGTTTCTTGGACTTTGGTTGAACGTCAGTCTCCGAAGCTTGTCCCTGGGGCTGCTTCTTCTCCTTGGTAGAAAAAGGCTTTTTACCCTTACTGTTGCGACCCACGGTTTTATAAGCCGCCACAATTATTCTTGCTAACTGTCGGGGTTTCTCGGCATTGGGCACCAGCACCAAAGCGTTAGCTACCTGAAAATTCACTGCATCCCCCTTGACAGTCGCAAGGATCAGATCGCGAACCACTTCAAAGGAGCCACATAGGCGCAAACCCAACTCAACAGCCGATTCCGGCCCGTGATCTTCTTGAACACGTTTAAGGACCGTAGACAGATTGGACACAGACAGGGAGCCGAAGCACCTCGAATATACAGCAGCAAAAGTCTTACCCCAGGTCTCACAGTCAACAAACTCAGGGGCCAAATCTTACGGCAAACTAAGCGTAAGAATCCGGTGTTTCTCACCAGGAGTCGTATTAGGAAACACCGCCTCCAGCTGGTCAAATTTCTCGGCAAGCCAGAAAGGAAAATCATCCTTATCCTGGGGCTTCTTGCCCATAACGGAATTCACCATGACAGGACTGATTTTCAAACCAGCCTGCCCTGCCGGAAGGGCTGCACCTCTAGGGGCTGCCCCCTGAACATTACAACTTGTGTAATGTACAAGGGCTCTAATCACGGCAATGGCGACTACATGGAGCCGCCTAAGGTCAGCCACATTACAAGTGGCGTGATTAGGGTGAGGAGTAAATCCAGCCAAAGCGGGCCAATTTGTGCCCGGAAAGGACAAAGGACCTAACCTTGGAGCGGTTAAAGCGTGTGGTAGGGCGCCACCAAACCAAACTCCATGCTGCCAAACATCAATAGGTACTTCCTGTGCCCTGTACGGAGCATATTCAGCAGGTCCAGGTGACGGAGTGTACGAGTGGAACACACCAGAATTAGCGTCCACTGCCGGAAATGTCACCCACGAATAAAACAGTTCGTATGGGTACGCATGTTCCGCACTCACCACCAGAACCACAGCCAAGCCTTCAGCAGGTACATCATAAGCCCGCAAATGATCACGCACCGCAATGCGACTATGTAGCGGGATGTCCACGGCTTGTGCCATGACTGCACAGGAATGTGAAAAAACAAAGATTACTTTGTAGCACAACTGGGTAGTAATTCAAGGAAACCGTTTTTAGATAGATTCAAGCTTGAAAAGACCTATTTCAAAAATAGGTAGGTTTTTCCGACACCGCCGTTTTCCGGAAACGGGAATGAAGGGGTTAAGGTTTGAACGATATACTACTCGAGTGTCATGATATAAGGCCAACAACGTATGGGCGCCATGTAGCAGGGTTTCCGTTCTCCCACAGAACTGTGCACATAGATCTAGAACCTTGGTGAATTAGGGTGACCCAAAACTCACCTTAGTATCAGAAATCCCCTTACCGAGCTAGCTACAGTGTCTCATTGGTCATAACAAACTCCCAATGACTTAGACAAACCAGAACATGAACTTAGGTTACCTCAGGTATCGTGGAACACATGAACACTCTTTCGCTTTATAATCATTTCAAACCACAACGGGGAGTAAAAGAACACACGTGCAAGTTTGAAATATTTATTTTTCAATGCAAGGTTCTCAAACGCAGTATCTTATATAACACCAGCATATATATTATATAAATCAGAGTTATCAGCATAGTCACTAATCCATAGTAAGCGAACGGTGATAGCATATTATAATGCAAAATTCTATAGAAATCTGTATCACCTATATTTTGCGCACCCTATTTAGCATACTATATTATATCTAAGAAGGTCTCATTTGTGTTTTAGCAGGGCGGGCCCATACCTCTAAATATCAGTAGGAGAAGATCACATCATCAGCCACCAGCTCTCTGCATGCGAAGCACCATCAAGTGTGTTTTTGCATTCTCGGTAACTCTATCTTAAACCCGCTTAGAGCCCAATGTTGGCCGCAACATTATTTGTGTTATGTCTAATGTGGTGCGAGGATCAGGCCTCCCAGCAACCTTGTGTTAGGTTATTCTTAGAGGGTGCAGTTCTCAGTGTGCAGACAGTGTACCAAGTGTACCAAGCACAACTGATATCAGAGCAATAACATATTATTCTCAAATAAATCACATCTGTCGTCTAGGTTGAAAGCTACAATAACAATTATGTGTCGTGTGCAAACTGAAGCCGAAGGAAAATATGTCGTTTAAACATTTAATAAACTCATGCTAACTTAACACAATATATGGAAAAGCAGTAACTATATGACACTTCCACCCTTTGTGCCTCCCCCTTGCATCAAACTCCATTTTGTTTTGTCATGCTGGGACTCATGTCCACCCAACCCATGCTGCTGTGCACTGTTGTAAATACACCTCTGTAACATGTTTTCATTGTACACTCACCAGACTCAACGGCTCCTTCTATTCCGTGTACTCCCACCGGTGGCAGCAGGTCCATGACTTTCTCCTCCCAGGGATGGTATACAGGAGGTCTGCAGGGATCATCACCTCCAGTGTAGTGTGCATTGGCGTGGTCCTCGTCCATCTTCTTCCTGACCATCCTCCGCAGATCATACCACCTGGACTGGCATTCCCCCCTGGTGTGCCTGATGGGTGCTACAGCATTGACCGAGTCTGCAATCCTCTCCCACAGGCATGTTTTTTCAGCCATGCTGGTCTGTCTGACCAATGCGCCAAATAGCTGTGGCTCGACTCTGATGATTTCATCTGTAAGGATCTCATTCTCCGGGTTGGTGAACTTGGGATTCTTGGGTGTGGTCATGGTGTGGGGTGTATGTGGTTGAGGGGGTGATGGTGTGTATGGATGAGGGTGTGTGGTTCTGATTGTGAAGGGGGTGGTGTGGGTGTAGATGTGATAGGGTGTGTGTGTGAAGGTATGTTGCTGCAATTGTTGGTGTGCTCTCTGTTTCTTGGCAATAATGGGTATGTTGCAAAGGATGATGGGTTGTATGTGTGGACCCTTTTATTGGTGAAATGGTGGGTGTGGCTTATTTTGAATTGGTTGTGTGTGTCATATATGGGGTGGGTGTTAGTGTTGACCTCTGTTTGCCAGTTTGGCTGTGATCAGGACATTCTTACTCAATGGTGTGTACACAGGAGACATGTTCAGTGTTGTTGTGCGACTTGTTTGCTTGGTCCGGTGCTTGTGTGTGCGATCGACTTGGTTGGGGGGTACGTGCGGTACTTGTGTGTGCGATCGACTTGTACGGGCCGGTGGTGGGTGGGGAGGCTCGCGTACGCTTGTTGGGGGGGGCCTGCTATCGACTTGGTTGGGGGGGTACGTGCGGTACTTCTGCGTGCGATCGACTTGTATGGGCCGTTGGCAGGTGGGGCGGCTCGCGTTCGCTTGTTGGGGGGGTGTGCGTGCGGTACTTGTGTGTGCGATCGACTTGTACGGGCCGTTGGGGGGGGCTCACATGGGCTTGCGCGAGGGGTACACGTGTGGTATGTATTGATGCCGCTTGCTGTGAGGCAAAGGATCCCGTATGAATCCATCTTCATGGGCCGTACAAATCGCGTACTGGGTTCCCAAACTGGATCGTACTTGTGTGGTTGTACGGCAGGTTTACAAATCGTACGGGTTGATTACCGACGCTAATTCGTACGGGGCTTCGACTGTGGTTCGTACGGATCGCTCATAATCGTACGGGAATAGGCGAAAATGGATCGTACTACGCAGGTCGGACGTTTTTTTTCCATTCGTACGGAATCGGCTATGAATACGAATCGTATGGCGTTTTTTTTCTCCGGATCGGAATCGGCCCCTTGGTGTCTACTGGAAAAAAGTGCACATCAAAATACGAACTCCCATTTGTTAGGTCCGCTTCCAGGTCGCATTTGTCTGGCAAGATGGCTTAGTGAGCTGAGTGTCCATCATTTAACATAACACACGCATTTGCAAAGCTCACATTCACCCATAGGTATCTTGGCGCTGAACAACAGATGTTTATTTTTATTCAACTGTACTCATTATATTGACCTCAGATAGATGAAAGGCTGAGTGAACCCAACGGGATTTGAACCTGTGACCATGAGGTCGACCACAAGCCTCTGGAGCGGCCGAATTAGTCCACTGAGCCACCAACCCCTGCTCTGACTGAAAAAGTAGCGATCGCTGGGTCTGGGGGTCAAATCCTCTCAAAGCCAGCTCATACTTCAGAGATATTTAAATTTAGTACCAGTGAATTTTGTAAGATAAGCAACTATAGAAAACGCAGAAGTACTATATAAAATTCACGTTGTTATTAGTCAAATTTCTCTTTCACCGGAGGAGGTAGGAAGGATAACAATACCGATGGCTTTCATGTTCACCGTGAGACTCTTTAAACATATTTTTAAATAAATAACATGCCAATGTAAAAGAAGCTCTACCTATGTGGAGAGGGCAAGGCCTTGGAGAGGGCGCACCTTAGTACAGAGCACAGCCTGAAGCACTTCGACTGGCCCCCAACGCCAACTCTTTAAAAAACGAAAACAAGAACAAAAGCTTCTAAGCCTGCCACCAATGTGCTGGGGAGAATCACACCCTGAAATGGACGTTGGCTGTGCAGGACTTCGAAGCACGAGCTAGACACCCACTATGTGACTGGGATTCCAGTTCATCGTTTGGGCCACAGTGTGATATTGGCTTTTCATGGAAAGACCGTGTGAAACAAGCCGAAATTGTATATCGCAGGGTGGCGCCTTGGAGTTGGTAAGCTAGTAACATATTGTCTCATCAGGGAATGTTGAAGTCCAATCTAGTGATAAAGAGAAGATTTGGTTAACTTCATGGTTGATCTGAAAATTTTCAGAAAAAAATCAACTTGCACAAGGAAGACAGACAGTGATTACATTGGTTGTTTGGGTTTTACCATCTGATTTCAAATGATGTGATAATGAGAGGGGATTGTGATAATAAATAAATCCACAAAGCAACTGTTTTAATTTGACAAAGAGGAACCAGCGCACCCCCAAAGAATAATGACAAGGTTAAATTGACTCAGAGCATCTGCTAATAGGGTTAGATAAGGAAGAGATTCCAAAGCAATTTGCTGATCCATATTGTGTCACTTTCAAAACATTTAGTGTACCACAGAGTACTAAAGTATACCCCAAAAAGCTGTAAATGGTTCTACTTATCACGCACAATAAATCTTGATCCGTGCAGAGCCGGATTATATCAGGTAAAAATTACTTTCACCCCCAAGTCCAGGTCCCTCGTACTGATGGCCATATTGTAGAAATGCCAAATTGTGCTCTGGTGGCTCCTCTGCTAAGGTGGAAGAGGGTTGCCCCACTGCTGTGCAGCAGTGAAATTAAGAGAAAATAAAATAATACCCTAAGGTTATTCTCATTTTATTTTGTCCTGCTGCAGCAGCTTTTCAGGGCAGGGTTGCTTTGACACAGGAGCAGGGGGTTTGGAAGTGCGCATGAATGTTTGGCCCGCAGTCTCTGGCCGGCCAAACATTGATGCACACTTAGCATGGTCTCCACCCAGGCTACATTACAGCCTGGGTGGAGTACAGGCCCAGGCTCCCATTCCCAGGCTGAGCGCTGAATCACGGCTTTCAGACCAATCACAATGCTGCATTGCAGTATTGTGATTTGCCTGGGTGCTTACCAATCACAACACTGCTTACCAATCTCAACGCTGTTTTGCAGCATTGGGATTGGCTTAGGGAGCCTGGGTGGGCTTCTTCTTCTGTTCTGGCAGTGCTCAGGGATGAGGAAAATAGACGCAGTGCTATGGTAAGTTTTTATAATTGTTTTTAAATTATTTTCATTCTTTTTAATCCACCCCCCCCACCTCTCAGGCCGCCACTGAAATTGCATTATTGTTTTTATTCTGATGTGCAATCACAGTCAGAGAAAGATGAGTTGAAATGAAAGAAAGTCAGTGAAGGAGTAAGCCAGAGTGAGTGAGAATGAGTGACAGTAAGGATGAGTATGTGTGAGTATGTGTTAGAATGAATGTGAGTGAGTGAGGGAGAATGATAGTGAGTGCAACTGAGAGAGAGAGAGAGAAAGAAACTTGTTTTTTTAGACCATAGTCTTTTAAACAATACAAAACAAAATGCAAACAGAATCGGACAAAGTACGAGCAGACAAAATATTCCTACATCATAAATAGTTAAAATTCATATTTGTTAAAAAGAAAAAAGAGAACGTTAAAAGAGGGTAACACCCCCTGATACACAATTCATTCAACCCAAATTTTACCGAAGTTTTCACATATCTGGAAGAATAGAAAGACAGATTTAAACTTTATAAAAAGGCTTAAAAGAACTTAAAATCAGTGCCCATCCTTCGATATCTCCCTTCCAAAATCTTTTACGGCCTTCAGGAATTTGCTCAATGCAATTGCAATTTCTAGCGAATGCATATCTGTTAGTAAGCATATCGCATGGGCACGTGTAATTGTCTTATGTGATAGGAATATAGGACGTAAAAACAATTTCCTTAAATCCTGTACAAATGTCCAATCAAGCAATATGTGCAACATATCGTTTCTTATATCACGCCCACAATTACAATTACCTTCTGAGCCAATCAGTACAGATTTTAATTTCCCGTCTATCTTCCAGGGGTTGATCCCAACCTGGGTCCTTAGTATTTCATGTCGTAACCCTTGGTTAGGCAATATTTCCAGATAAGGGAACCAGCCTTCATTTACCCATGAGATCTTTAACCACTGGACTGACTTTTTCTCCTGCATGTAATCTAGGTCCTGTGCCCTTGAGAACAACTGGCCTTGTTCCCTAAGTGCTCTCTTTGTAAAGTCGCCTATCAGGGCATTCTGGGTAGATCTCAAATTAAGACGCCCTGATACTTTCTGGAGAGTCTTTCTCACCTCCTTTGCTCAGCTAAGATTACTTGTCTGGATTTTCTCTCCACACCATTGTGAGAACTTAGGTGTCACTCCTAGGTCTTGGCGCTTCCAGAATCTTGCTAGAGCCATTTGAGATTGTACACTCCAAGAAATCAGCCCTAGTTCCATTTTAATTGCTTGAACCATTGTACAATTAGGTAAAGACAGTAACATTTAAAAAAAAGTTCCCTCTTCCTGATCCCACGCATGTTTACCGCTCAAGTATAACACTTCTGCCCCATACAATACTTGGGGGGGGGATCACTGCTATCATTGTTTTACGTTTTACAAAAAGGGGGTGGTGATGAACAGAGTGTCTGAGTTAAACAGACCACTCTTACCCAGTCCAAAGATCAGGGCCTGATCCATCACCGTTATTTATCTCACTGCCCCATCCCAGCTCAGAACCTGGCTATATGCAAATCAGTCTGTCCCTGGCCCAGTGCATCATGGGAACAGGGCAGACTAAACTACCAAGCCAATTCTTCACCAGAAAGGAGACAAGCTACCGGGGACCGGTTTCTGGCATTTCAGCCTTCTTCGGCCCGGCTTGCTTGAATCCTGATGGAGCAGTGAGAAAGGGACTCATGTCTGAGTATACCCTGCCACACCTATAGTGGCCAAAAACGATTTACAAAAAGGGGGTGGTGATGAACAGAGTGTCTGAGTTAAACAGACCACTCTTACCCAGTCCAAAGATCAGGGCCTGATCCATCACCGTTATTTATCTCACTGCCCCATCCCAGCTCAGAACCTGGCTATATGCAAATCAGTCTGTCCCTGGCCCAGTGCATCATGGGAACAGGGCAGACTAAACTACCAAGCCAATTCTTCACCAGAAAGGAGACAAGCTACCGGGGACCGGTTTCTGGCATTTCAGCCTTCTTCGGCCCGGCTTGCTTGAATCCTGATGGAGCAGTGAGAAAGGGACTCATGTCTGAGTATACCCTGCCACACCTATAGTGGCCAAAAACGATTTACAAAAAGGGGGTGGTGATGAACAGAGTGTCTGAGTTAAACAGACCACTCTTACCCAGTCCAAAGATCAGGGCCTGATCCATCACCGTTATTTATCTCACTGCCCCATCCCAGCTCAGAACCTGGCTATATGCAAATCAGTCTGTCCCTGGCCCAGCGCATCATGGGAACAGGGCAGACTAAACTACCAAGCCAATTCTTCACCAGAAAGGAGACAAGCTACCGGGGACCGGTTTCTGGCATTTCAGCCTTCTTCGGCCCGGCTTGCTTGAATCCTGATGGAGCAGTGAGAAAGGGACTCATGTCTGAGTATACCCTGCCACACCTATAGTGGCCAAAAACGATTTACAAAAAGGGGGTGGTGATGAACAGAGTGGTCCCTCACCACCCCTTGTTGTAAATATTTTTGTCCACCCTAAGCGTGGAAGGGTATTCTCAGATGTGAGACCCTTGCTCATTGCACCATCAGGATTCAAGCAAACCGGGCCGAAGACGGCTGTAATGCCAGAAACCGGTCCCCGGGAGCTTGTTTTCTTCCCAGTGTAAGAATTGGCTTTTGTAGTTTGGTTTGCCCTGTTCCCATCATGCACTGGGACAGGAACAGACTAATTTGCATACAGCCAGGTTCTGAAACTGGGATGGTGCAGTGAGCTAAAAAACGGTGTTGGATCTAGCCCTGATCTCTTGACTGGGTGAGAGCTTTCTGCTTAATTCAGAGACTCTGTCCCTCACCACCCCTTGTTGTAAATATTTTTGTCCACCCTAAGCGTGGAAGGGTATTCTCAGATGTGAGACCCTTGCTCATTGCACCATCAGGATTCAAGCAAACCGGGCCGAAGACGGCTGTAATGCCAGAAACCGGTCCCCGGGAGCTTGTTTTCTTCCCAGTGTAAGAATTGGCTTTTGTAGTTTGGTTTGCCCTGTTCCCATCATGCACTGGGACAGGAACAGACTAATTTGCATACAGCCAGGTTCTGAAACTGGGATGGTGCAGTGAGCTAAAAAACGGTGTTGGATCTAGCCCTGATCTCTTGACTGGGTGAGAGCTTTCTGCTTAATTCAGAGACTCTGTCCCTCACCACCCCTTGTTGTAAATATTTTTGTCCACCCTAAGCGTGGAAGGGTTTTCTCAGATGTGAGACCCTTGCTCATTGCACCATCAGGATTCAAGCAAACCGGGCCGAAGACGGCTGTAATGCCAGAAACCGGTCCCCGGGAGCTTGTTTTCTTCCCAGTGTAAGAATTGGCTTTTGTAGTTTGGTTTGCCCTGTTCCCATCATGCACTGGGACAGGAACAGACTAATTTGCATACAGCCAGGTTCTGAAACTGGGATGGTGCAGTGAGCTAAAAAACGGTGTTGGATCTAGCCCTGATCTCTTGACTGGGTGAGAGCTTTCTGCTTAATTCAGAGACTCTGTCCCTCACCACCCCTTGTTGTAAATATTTTTGTCCACCCTAAGCGTGGAAGGGTATTCTCAGATGTGAGACCCTTGCTCATTGCACCATCAGGATTCAAGCAAACCGGGCCGAAGACGGCTGTAATGCCAGAAACCGGTCCCCGGGAGCTTGTTTTCTTCCCAGTGTAAGAATTGGCTTTTGTAGTTTGGTTTGCCCTGTTCCCATCATGCACTGGGACAGGAACAGACTAATTTGCATACAGCCAGGTTCTGAAACTGGGATGGTGCAGTGAGCTAAAAAACGGTGTTGGATCTAGCCCTGATCTCTTGACTGGGTGAGAGCTTTCTGCTTAATTCAGAGACTCTGTCCCTCACCACCCCTTGTTGTAAATATTTTTGTCCACCCTAAGCGTGGAAGGGTATTCTCAGATGTGAGACCCTTGCTCATTGCACCATCAGGATTCAAGCAAACCGGGCCGAAGACGGCTGTAATGCCAGAAACCGGTCCCGGGAGCTTGTTTTCTTCCCAGTGTAAGAATTGGCTTTTGTAGTTTGGTTTGCCCTGTTCCCATCATGCACTGGGACAGGAACAGACTAATTTGCATACAGCCAGGTTCTGAAACTGGGATGGTGCAGTGAGCTAAAAAACGGTGTTGGATCTAGCCCTGATCTCTTGACTGGGTGAGAGCTTTCTGCTTAATTCAGAGACTCTGTCCCTCACCACCCCTTGTTGTAAATATTTTTGTCCACCCTAAGCGTGGAAGGGTATTCTCAGATGTGAGACCCTTGCTCATTGCACCATCAGGATTCAAGCAAACCGGGCCGAAGACGGCTGATATGCCAGAAACCGGTCCCCGGGAGCTTGTTTTCTTCCCAGTGTAAGAATTGGCTTTTGTAGTTTGGTTTGCCCTGTTCCCATCATGCACTGGGACAGGAACAGCCTAATTTGCATACAGCCAGGTTCTGAAACTGGGATGGTGCAGTGAGCTAAAAAACGGTGTTGGATCTAGCCCTGATCTCTTGACTGGGTGAGAGCTTTCTGCTTAATTCAGAGACTCTGTCCCTCACCACCCCTTGTTGTAAATATTTTTGTCCACCCTAAGCGTGGAAGGGTATTCTCAGATGTGAGACCCTTGCTCATTGCACCATCAGGATTCAAGCAAACCGGGCCGAAGACGGCTGTAATGCCAGAAACCGGTCCCCGGGAGCTTGTTTTCTTCCCAGTGTAAGAATTGGCTTTTGTAGTTTGGTTTGCCCTGTTCCCATCATGCACTGGGACAGGAACAGACTAATTTGCATACAGCCAGGTTCTGAAACTGGGATGGTGCAGTGAGCTAAAAAACGGTGTTGGATCTAGCCCTGATCTCTTGACTGGGTGAGAGCTTTCTGCTTAATTCAGAGACTCTGTCCCTCACCACCCCTTGTTGTAAATATTTTTGTCCACCCTAAGCGTGGAAGGGTATTCTCAGATGTGAGACCCTTGCTCATTGCACCATCAGGATTCAAGCAAACCGGGCCGAAGACGGCTGTAATGCCAGAAACCGGTCCCCGGGAGCTTGTTTTCTTCCCAGTGTAAGAATTGGCTTTTGTAGTTTGGTTTGCCCTGTTCCCATCATGCACTGGGACAGGAACAGACTAATTTGCATACAGCCAGGTTCTGAAACTGGGATGGTGCAGTGAGCTAAAAAACGGTGTTGGATCTAGCCCTGATCTCTTGACTGGGTGAGAGCTTTCTGCTTAATTCAGAGACTCTGTCCCTCACCACCCCTTGTTGTAAATATTTTTGTCCACCCTAAGCGTGGAAGGGTATTCTCAGATGTGAGACCCTTGCTCATTGCATCATCAGGATTCAAGCAAACCGGGCCGAAGACGGCTGTAATGCCAGAAACCGGTCCCCGGGAGCTTGTTTTCTTCCCAGTGTAAGAATTGGCTTTTGTAGTTTGGTTTGCCCTGTTCCCATCATGCACTGGGACAGGAACAGACTAATTTGCATACAGCCAGGTTCTGAAACTGGGATGGTGCAGTGAGCTAAAAAACGGTGTTGGATCTAGCCCTGATCTCTTGACTGGGTGAGAGCTTTCTGCTTAATTCAGAGACTCTGTCCCTCACCACCCCTTGTTGTAAATATTTTTGTCCACCCTAAGCGTGGAAGGGTATTCTCAGATGTGAGACCCTTGCTCATTGCACCATCAGGATTCAAGCAAACCGGGCCGAAGACGGCTGTAATGCCAGAAACCGGTCCCCGGGAGCTTGTTTTCTTCCCAGTGTAAGAATTGGCTTTTGTAGTTTGGTTTGCCCTGTTCCCATCATGCACTGGGACAGGAACAAACTAATTTGCATACCGCCAGGTTCTGAAACTGGGATGGTGAAGTGAGCTAAAAAACGGTGTTGGATCTCGCCCTGATCTCTTGACTGGGTGAGAGCTTTCTGCTTAATTCAGAGACTCTGTCCCTCACCACCCCTTGTTGTAAATATTTTTGTCCACCCTAAGCGTGGAAGGGTATTCTCAGATGTGAGACCCTTGCTCATTGCACCATCAGGATTCAAGCAAACCGGGCCGAAGACGGCTGTAATGCCAGAAACCGGTCCCCGGGAGCTTGTTTTCTTCCCAGTGTAAGAATTGGCTTTTGTAGTTTGGTTTGCCCTGTTCCCATCATGCACTGGGACAGGAACAGACTAATTTGCATACAGCCAGGTTCTGAAACTGGGATGGTGCAGTGAGCTAAAAAACGGTGTTGGATCTAGCCCTGATCTCTTGACTGGGTGAGAGCTTTCTGCTTAATTCAGAGACTCTGTCCCTCACCACCCCTTGTTGTAAATATTTTTGTCCACCCTAAGCGTGGAAGGGTATTCTCAGATGTGAGACCCTTGCTCATTGCACCATCAGGATTCAAGCAAATTGGGCCGAAGACGGCTGTAATGCCAGAAACCGGTCCCCGGGAGCTTGTTTTCTTCCCAGTGTAAGAATTGGCTTTTGTAGTTTGGTTTGCCCTGTTCCCATCATGCACTGGGACAGGAACAGACTAATTTGCATACAGCCAGGTTCTGAAACTGGGATGGTGCAGTGAGCTAAAAAACGGTGTTGGATCTAGCCCTGATCTCTTGACTGGGTGAGAGCTTTCTGCTTAATTCAGAGACTCTGTCCCTCACCACCCCTTGTTGTAAATATTTTTGTCCACCCTAAGCGTGGAAGGGTATTCTCAGATGTGAGACCCTTGCTCATTGCATCATCAGGATTCAAGCAAACCGGGCTGAAGACGGCTGTAATGCCAGAAACCGGTCCCCGGGAGCTTGTTTTCTTCCCAGTGTAAGAATTGGCTTTTGTAGTTTGGTTTGCCCTGTTCCCATCATGCACTGGGACAGGAACAGACTAATTTGCATACAGCCAGGTTCTGAAACTGGGATGGTGCAGTGAGCTAAAAAACGGTGTTGGATCTAGCCCTGATCTCTTGACTGGGTGAGAGCTTTCTGCTTAATTCAGAGACTCTGTCCCTCACCACCCCTTGTTGTAAATATTTTTGTCCACCCTAAGCGTGGAAGGGTATTCTCAGATGTGAGACCCTTGCTCATTGCACCATCAGGATTCAAGCAAACCGGGCCGAAGACGGCTGTAATGCCAGAAACCGGTCCCCGGGAGCTTGTTTTCTTCCCAGTGTAAGAATTGGCTTTTGTAGTTTGGTTTGCCCTGTTCCCATCATGCACTGGGACAGGAACAGACTAATTTGCATACCGCCAGGTTCTGAAACTGGGATGGTGCAGTGAGCTAAAAAACGGTGTTGGATCTCGCCCTGATCTCTTGACTGGGTGAGAGCTTTCTGCTTAATTCAGAGACTCTGTCCCTCACCACCCCTTGTTGTAAATATTTTTGTCCACCCTAAGCGTGGAAGGGTATTCTCAGATGTGAGACCCTTGCTCATTGCACCATCAGGATTCAAGCAAACCGGGCCGAAGACGGCTGTAATGCCAGAAACCGGTCCCCGGGAGCTTGTTTTCTTCCCAGTGTAAGAATTGGCTTTTGTAGTTTGGTTTGCCCTGTTCCCATCATGCACTGGGACAGGAACAGACTAATTTGCATACAGCCAGGTTCTGAAACTGGGATGGTGCAGTGAGCTAAAAAACGGTGTTGGATCTAGCCCTGATCTCTTGACTGGGTGAGAGCTTTCTGCTTAATTCAGAGACTCTGTCCCTCACCACCCCTTGTTGTAAATATCATTGTTTTACGTGTCATGTCTCCATATTCTTTGTTAAATTTTTTTAGCCCACAAGTGGATGAGAATGCTTTTGCCTTTTGAGCCTCCAAATGGGTGCGCCATTTTAGTGCACTATCAAACCAGAGGCCTAAATATCTATATTCCTTAACTGCCTCTAGTTTGTCATCACCGAAAAACCAATTGAAATTCTTATTACTCTTCCCAAAACATAAAACCTTAGTTTTTTCCCTATTTACAGTCAGTATTTTCCTATCACAATAGTGTTTAAAAGCAGTTAATTTCCTTTTAAGTCCTATTTCAGTTTGATCCATGATCTCTAAGTACTCAGCATAAAAAAGGCAAGGAACTTTATGGCCATTCATTTTTGGACTTGCACTTCTTTCCACTTCAAGTGCCGCGGAGAGATCTGCCAAAAAGATTGAAAATAACAGGGGTGCCAAGACGCACCCCTGTATAAAACCGTTCCCTACTAGTATCTTGTGAGTTAGTGCCCCCTGCCTATCTCTAATTACCTGGGCCCAGTTTCCACTGTGAAGCTCTTTTAGGATCATCAACGAGCCAACCGGTAATCCATACTTTAACATATCTTCCCAAAGTTTATTTCGATTCACAGAGTCGAACAAAGCCCTAAAATCGACAAAACAACAATGTAGCTTCCCATTTTGTTCTATCGATTTCCGGGCCAGGGCCCATAGGGCGAAGCAGTGATCTATTGTAGAGTGGCCTTCTTTAAAGCCACCTTGTTCCACTGGTATAATTGCTCTCTCTTCTGCCAAAATCTTTAACCTACCCAATATTATCTTAGCAAAAATGTTCAGAAAAAAATCAACTTGCAAAAGGAAGACAGACAGTGATTACATTGGTTGTTTGGGTTTTACCATCTGATTTCAAATGATGTGATATTGAGAGGGGATTGTGATAATAAATAAATCCACAAAGCAACTGTTTTAATTTGACAAAGAGGAACCAGCGCACCCCCAAAGAATAATGACAAGGTTAAATTGACTCAGAGCATCTGCTGATGGGTTAGAAAAGGAAGAGATTCCAAAGCAATTTGCTGATCCATATTGTGTCACTTTCAAAACATTCTGTGTACCACAGAGTACTAGAGTATACCCCAAAAAGGTGTAAATGGTTCTACTTATCACGCACAATAAATCTTGATCCGTGCAGAGCCGGATTATATCAGGTAAAAATTACTTTCACCCCAAGTCCAGGTCCCTCGTACTGATGGCCATATTGTAGAAATGCCAAATTGCGCTCTGGTGGCTCCTCTGCTAAGGTGGAGGAGGGTTGCCCCACTGCTGTGCAGCAGTGAAATTAAGAGAAAATAAAATAATACCTTAAGGTTATTATCATTTTATTTTGTCCTGCTGCAGCAGCTTTTCAGGGCAGGGTTGCTTTGACACAGGAGCAGGGGGTTTGGAAGTGCGCATGAATGTTTGGCCAGCCGTCTCTGGCCCGCCAAACATTGATGCACACTTAGCATGTTCTCCACCCAGGCTACATTACAGCCTGGGTGGAGTACAGGCCCAGGCTCCCATTCCCAGGCTGAGCGCTGAATCGCGGCTCTCAGACCAATCACAATGCTGCATTGCAGTATTGTGATTTGCCTGGGTGCTTACCAATCACAACACTGCTTACCAATCTCAACACTGCTTTGCAGCATTGGGATTGGCTTAGGGAGCCTGGGTGTGCTTTTTCTTCTGTTCTGTGTATCAAAAATCTGTAATGTGGCCGGGTAGGACAACATATCATACTTTAAGATAAGAAGGACCCGGTCACTGTTTTGTTCTGCCTGTATTTTATTTTACGCAGAATCACACCCTAAGGTAATTAATCCTTGGATGTTTTGACTTTTCAAGTAGTTACAAATTTCAGCATATTTTTTCAGAAAATTTGAAACAAAATCTGAGGTTTCGTTGCCGTGCACAGAACATATATTTACATATAATATAACCTTATTCACAATGAACACAATAGGAAATTATAAATAAGTGCTTTTTTCACAATTTATACAAAACATTTATCACAAACAAATATTTCTGACTTCAAGGTTGTACCCTACTAAATGATTCCACCAGGTTTTGAAAAGAAGAACTTTTTGAATTTAGTTTAAACCTGGTAACACAAAGGCTTTTAGCCTAATATACATTTTTTATGCCATTGGACTCATGGAAGTGTTTAACAAAGCCTTTTGCGAAAAAAGCATTCGTTTTTTGCGAATGTCTCAAAGCCGACGCGTTTCCAAGTCCGTCATTCATTTATTGGACTTTTCTTCAGGGCGTAATAGTTGGGTACCTGTATTGAAGTAAGGGGAGGACATACTTTAATGTAGGACCCTCACATGTATTGTCACCTACAAAATGGTTGTTTTAGCGTGTGCTTATTACCTTCTTGTACTGTATGGTCGAGTCTGCTGTATTTGTCTGAGACTCTTGACTGGCGTTTAAATTTTACTCTGCAAAGTGAAAAACAAAGGATGTATCTCTTTAGTGTTGGGGACACTATGTTGCTGCTTCTGTTTGATTGCCCGAAGTGAGCAGGATAACTTATATTTTTCAATGACTCTTGTTTCTGCCACCGCATGTCCTTTAAGCTGATCCGGTGTAGGTTTAAAATGTTGGGAAGCTCATCGAGTGCTGTAATGTTACAACAGCGCGGTTTTAGTTAGAGGGCTCACAATGTTTAGCGTCTACAGCATTTTGTGAATTCAACACCTTTACTTAGTGCTGGCTTTGCGTCATTTAACAGGATGCCATCGTTTTGTCAGGGGCGCTGCCTCTATAGTTTAGTTCTTGTTTTCCCACGGCCGCCGGTTACTGCAACGTTTAAACAGAGCGGTTTCAGACAAGCGCTCTACAAGTTTTCACCTAAACATTATTCGAGGTTTGTTGTTACTTACTTCGCGCTTTTGTGGATTATCTGGACTTCATCATATTATCGAGGGAGTCACTGCCTCTTTCGTTTATTCGAGTGTTGCTTCCCGCGGGCGCTGCAGAATGTAAGGGATGGTGCAAATATTTAAAACAGTTGTTTATCTCGCGCTGCTCTCATTATTTTTCTAATCGATGCCTAGTTTACCTGCAATGTTTTCGTGTCGCTCTTAACGTCTAGTCAGGTGTCCATCCAAAGGAGTGTTTGTTGGTGGTCACATGACCTGGTTTATATTGGGACATGTGTGCTGGTGGTTGTGGGACTTGTAGTCCGACAATTTATTCCAAAAACGCAAGGTATTTGCGGTTCGCATTACGAATCATTATGGGCATTTTTTACAGTGGTCATGTTACAATGGACCCTTTTAACCAGTTCTAGCATTCTCCATATTTGTTCAAGCCTACACTCACGCAGTCATACTTTGCGATGAGATATGTTACCAGGTTTATACTAAATTCAAAAAGTTCTTCTTTTCAAAACCTGGTGGAATCATTTAGTAGGGTACAACCTTGAAGTCAGAAATATTTGTTTGTGATAAATGTTTTGTATAAATTGTGAAAAAAGCACTTATTTATAATTTCCTATTGTGTTCATTGTGAATAAGGCTATATTATATGTAAATATATGTTCTGTGCACGGCAACGAAACCTTAGATTTTGTTTCAAATTTTCTGAAAAAATGTGCTGAAATTTGTAACTACTTGAAAAGTCAAAACATCCAAGCATTAATTACCTTAGGGTGTGATTCTGCGTAAAATAAAATACAGGCAGGACAAAACAGTGACCGGGTCCTTCTTATCTTAAAGTCTTCTTCTGTTCTGGCAGTGCTGAATGATGAGGAAAATAGACGCAGCGCTATGGTAAGTTTTTAAAATTATTTTTTACTTATTTTCATTCTTCTTAATCCACCCCCCACCTCTCCGGCCGCCACTGAAATTGCATTATTGTTTTTTTCTGATGTGCAATCACAGTCAGAGAGAGATGAGTTGAAGTGAAAGAAAGTCAGTGAAGGAGTAAGCCAGAGTGAGTGAGAATGAGTGACAGTAAGGATGAGTATGTGTGAGTATGTGTTAGAATGAATGTGAGTGAGTGAGGGAGAATGATAGTGAGTGCATCTGAGTGTTACTGTGTGTGAGGCACAGTAATATTGAGTAAGTCAGAATGAGTGAAAATGAGTGGGACTGATGAGATAGAGTGCACTATTGTTTTTTTCTGAGGTGCAATCATACTAAGAGGGAGATTAGTCATCCCGAGGTTCCCACCCAGTCTGATCGTGTAACCGCTGTGCCAGCTGTCATCATCTGCTTTTCCACCTAGAAATACATATGTAAAGAGCATTTTCTCACAGCAATTTGTTGTTGCAACTTTGGCCATGCTTTAAGTGGCGTAACGAAACTTGAGGGGGCCCCCTGCAAAGTGCATGAAGGGGGCCCCCCACACTCCGTAGCCTGTCAGGAGCTCTCAGACCCATAGGCGGCTCCCTGAAGCTTGCGGGTACCCCCGCACCGCGGGAGCTTCGAGGCTATTGTTAGGCCACTGAGACAACCTGGTAATATTTTCTTTTATTTTAGGTCTTCTTGTTTTGTAATTTAACATATTAACTTTGCCCACTCTAACAGCTCCTATATATACTCAACAAAGACACCACTATTTGACATGAGGCAAGGGGTCAAAATGTATTCTCGTTTGCATAGGGAAATCGCATCTGGACATTAGTGGAATCCCAAACAAATAAGTTATGTAGTTCTGTTACAACTGAATTGCATTAGGAAGCAAATGTGAGTTTCTGACATCAGTATTAAATCAATCCATGTGTAGTACAATATAATACACAGTCCTACAACAGAATAAATTTGCAGAGGACGCTGTGCTCACATAGTGATCATATTTACAACATATAATATGCAAGACACAAATGCTTAATTTGAGCCAGTGCTTTCCGGTGCTTGGTACCAGCACTTAATTGGTAGCACTGGCTCTAGCGACTATCCACTGCACGGTGGTGTGGTCTGTTTAATTTTGAGATGAGTGTACAACACCCATGTTTATTAAGTCACATGGCATTGAGGATGAATGGTACCAGGCTCTCACACCATTATTATTGCTTTGTGTGGCCTGAAATAGTCTGCATTGTCATACTTGTAGGAGTGCGATAGCTAGGTTTTATGCTGGTACTGTCCTTGACAGGGCTGGCAGGAGCAATGCATGGTGCAGGCTGCAATGGCCTTCCAAGAAGAGCCCTGGCACTTATTCTTTTACAAATGAAGCTGAGAGAGCGCAAACTGACCAAAATGTAGAAGTGCGTCACACTTACACGTAGTAAGCACAAGTCATGAAGAGAAATGCCATGAGTGCTGATAGTACCTACATCTATATTCTGAAATGTGTAGTTAATGTAGAGATTTAAGTAGAAGTGGAACTAATACAGAAATGTGTGAAACAAATGATATAATTAAACGTGATTATTCCTGAAGCCATGTTGTGTAGCTGCTAAAATATAAGATGGCATACGGAAACGCTGAACGTGGTAGGCCTCAGGGCCAGAGCTAGAAGGGAGGGGGAAGGTGGTTCAATTTCACAACGTGGCTTGCACTAATGTTTTAGTAATAACAAATAGACCATGATTTATAGATGTGTTTACTGAATAGCAGAATAAGAGTACTAACATGCCATAATTAAAGAAAAAGTCGAAAGTTATAATCATTATGAGAAATGTTGTAGGCCTGAAAAGTTTAACGTTGATTTACACATATTAGTCTGGGCCGGGGAATGTTGCAACGATGTTGGAAGTCTATGAGAATTGGGATTTGGCTGCAACTATCTGTCTGTAAGAGAAAAGGGGGTATTCAATTAGAAATAAAATGAATAGAAGTCTGTTCAAGAAGCGGACCAGACATGGAGGAGGGTTCCGGAATGTTTAAGGGGTATCAGCGGGCCGGAGACGAGTCTGAGAAGCAAGGTCGACTCTAACCACAAGGCCTCATCATGGAAAAAGCCAGAAGCTACACCACGTGAGGGGCGTCTCACGAGGGGCGTCCTAAATGTTGTTGTATTTTTGTATTAGGGACAGCACCCCTGGGGGGGAGTTAGAGCAGAAGCCTGAGGACCCTAAAGAGAGCGGATGGGTAGGCAGAGAGGGGTCATGATTGGAGAACTATAGGTTTTCACCAAGAGACTGAGAGTGGGTGACTTCCCTTGGGGGTCATTCACTGCTGACACCTTTGTTAGGTAGGGACCTGATTAAGTAGGGATACCATCCAGATCAGGGTAGGGACAGCCTAACCTGTCTTTTCCCTCCGGCTGTAAATGACTGAGAGATCTCAGTATGTGTCTATGCTAATAGCCCTATTATTTTTAGAACTGGTTCTGGTAGTTTCCGTTGCTCGTCTGAGGGCTTTCAGAGAGCACATGTATGTAGTTGGGCCCGTGTATCTTGTGAATCTCATCTTGAGATGCTTGTACCTGCAACTTATCTTGACTTTATAATAAATCCTTGAAAGCTAGAAGTTGTTTGTGATCCTTTGAAGCGGAGTCCTTTATTGGGTGAACTAACTTGGTAAGAGATGCACTTTCTTCCCTCAATGACAGGCAATAAAGATTCAGTCGACCAGATCGAGGTTTAGATCAATAGTGATAAGATATCGATCAAAATCTCGCCCTTCCAGTTGGTAGCTATAGAGAATGGTTGCCTTCTTGAGGAAGGTGATCTAGGCCAGGTTAGATTACCCCAAGGCCCCTAGAGATCGATGATCGGAAGAACCGCCCGCCGAAGAAGGACCGGATGACGTGAGACAGAAAAGCAGCAGTATCGGTCGAGAGTGAGTATAAAGGGTCATGCGTGTTAAGATTGCGGTGTTTTGTATTGTATCTATGTTGTACATGTCTGGCGGAGTTGAATGCTTGTAGAGTGACTGTGGAACAGGTTGTGAGCACGCACAACCGGTGGAAATCTTAAGTTCAAGGAGAGCTTAAGTGGTTTGGGTGTATCGGACACCCAGAGTAATTGTTAACTAGAGTGAAGGGGGTCACGAGGTACCACTGATCACCCGAAGGACCGAGATAGGGGGAACGTAAGAGTGAGTGCGTGAGTAACGGACGCTGGTCGGAAGTTACTGTGTGTGTAAAGAACCTATCAGAGAGACGATAGACATCTCGTCAGTTGTGTTGACAATTACAGATAGACTGTGGACGTACAGTCGAGGGAAGTGACCGCTTGGTCGGAAGTAGTCATTTTTCGGAGTATGAATGGGACGCATGCATGACCGCGAAGAGAGCTGAGAAAGGAGGGGTGCTGCTGCGAAGCGGAGACTAGTGACGTCAGAAAGTGCCGCGCTGGGATTGGCCGGCCGGTGAAAGACCGCGCTGCGATAGGCCAGCTAGCAAAGCCGCGCTAGGATTGGTGGATTGTCATCAGGAAGTAAACAGAGTATTCAAGCTGGAAATTTTGCGCATAATTATGAAGTGTTTTAAATGGTTAAGAGCGCTGTTTAAAAGAGAGCGCAGGGGATCGTATGAAGGGGAAGAAGCCCCGCCGGAGGGTACACCAGCCCGTTATATGGGGACAAATGTTGGGCTGCATACGATTCTATGGATCACAGAGTGGAGTAAGATGACAGATGGAAATGAGGAACTCACGTTCCCGAAGTACGGGACGTTCAGATTAGAGGTGCTACACAGATTAAAAGCAATTATGACCTCAACGAGACCCTTGCCTAGACCAACCCAGTTTGAAGCCCTTAATGCATGGATTAGGGCAGCGCATGAAAAGAACATGAACAGACGGCAAGAAAGAGTGAAACGCTCGGTAAGGGCAGTACAGGATGCCAAGTGGGATGCGGATGCTAAAAGATGGAGGGTGCATAACCTGGAAGTAAATAAATTATATCCAGTGTTAGAGATGCCCGGGAACAAAAGCCCCCTAGAGGAGGATGACGAGAGCGAGACAGAGGACAGCCTGATAAACAGATTATTGACAGACAGGCCACCTCCGTATAACAGAACAGGGGGAGATGTTGAGAATAGTGAGAAAGGGGGGGGCAATGCAGGAGAGCATGGGCCGCTTCCCAGCCCCGATTGGGATCCCGCTGCAAGGAAAGAACTGTCCCAGGCTAGCCAGGTGCAACAGGTAGTTGGGAGGTTTGTGGTGCAAAGGCCGCCAGAGACGGAGTGTGCCACATCCTACGCATTACCTGATGCACTACAGGTACCTGTTACCATAGGTCCTATAGTATCGATATATGACCCAGAGAGAGCTAGAGGGGAGGAACGGGTACGGAGGGACAGAGAAAGAGCAGAGATGGCAAGGAGGAATGATACGATCAACTCCCCAAGCCAGTTGCCGATACCAAGAGAGTGGAGCACCCCAGTACCCACGGCAGGGGATCTGGGGGACATTAGATGGCCAGAGGATATGAGGGGATCAGGACGGAAATCCTTTCAGGAGTTAAATGAGTACATGAAGAAGTGGGATGAGGCAGTAGAGGCTCACAAGAACATCATAACTGCGGAAGCTGAAAGGGAAAGGCAGGACAGCAGAGCCCGGACTCACTGCGGGGCTGAAGAGAGCAGTCCGGAGTGGGACGGGAGGGAGAAAGACAGTAGGAGAGGCACCCATTGGGCCCGGAGTGGAGGTAGATCAGACCTGGAAAACGGGGGGGTGTCTCGCCCAATACGTAGTGATGAAGACAGAAGGGCTCGGGAGTACAGAGACAGCTTTAAGTGTATCCACTGCGTGCCAGACAATAGAGAACAGAGTGGGAGTTGCGAAAGGCCGCACCATAGTCCCTGTGATGACGGACATGAGCGCAGCCCAGGGAATATGGGAAACCAGGAAGGATCGTATCAGATACTGAGTGATACGAGGCCAAGAGAGAATGGGGATCGAAGGGAGAATAGCAGAGAGGCTTACTGTGAAAAGAGAGGAGAGAATGGACAAAGTAAGGTAGGGGGTAACAGGCCCGTGTTCCATCACCTTCCCAGATCGGATGGCCGAGCATGGGACCTGGAGAGATGGGAACAAGAGAGAGCACTCCCCAACTCTCCCGAACCCAAACGTAGGGCCCGAAGTTGGGATGGGAGAGAAACCTGTGAACCCCCCTCGAAGGAGGTATTGCGAGCAGAAATAAAAGCCAAAAGACTCGATGTCTCCAGCTTAAAGTCGGATCTGGATGACATGGTAGACGGTACCCTGCCCTTAGAAAGAATGGACATGTATGAGCAGGATGAAATTCTGTTCATGGCAAAGGACGTAACTCGAAAGGCGAGGGCAACCCATGAGAAATTGGTAGAACTAGCAGGCAAATATATGGTGGACCTGTCAAGAACCAAAGCATTACAGGGCAACCACAGACTACATTACACAGACCGAGATCTAGATGAGAGGAGAACCATCGGATTGAAAACACACATAAGGGAGCTGATCACTGGAATAAGGACGTGGAGGGCCCTAGATAAGTGGGAAGAGAGGTGGTCCAAGAGAGGGACCGTCAGGAGAAGCACACTTGGTATGACACCAGGAGGACAGCAGGGAGTAGAGACATACCCTTTGAGGGAAGTCGCAAACGGGACCTATGTCCACGTCCCTTGGAGTAGGGGGGATTTAGCTGCTTTTACCACCTCTTTCCCCAAACTGCGGGAAAACCCAGTGGAGTGGTATAAGCAAGTTGAGAGATTCGTAAAAATCTCAAAGGTCCTATGGATAGATTTGAACACGCTGTTTGACATAGTAGTGCCAGGAGATTTGTGGACCGCATGCAAGGTTAGCGCTGAGTGGCCCACCATAGAGCCCGAGAGAGATGCTAAGACTAATGGGCCGTCCGAGAGTGTGATGGCAAAGTTCGAGAGAGTAATGACTTGGCTGAAAGATAAAGTGCCAATGCAAGACATAGATTGGGTAAAAATTGACCGAACAAGACAGGAACCCAAAGAGACAGTTCACGAATACTATGAGAGATTGCTGAAGGCGTTCAAACAGTATAGCGGTCTGGATGTCATGGATCCGAAGGACATAGGGCAATTTGTGTCCAAGTTCGTCTTGGGCCTGAGACCGGATATTAGTTTAATGATACAGCAACACTTGATCTGTTGGCAAAATAAACCCCTAGACGAAGTACTGAGGTATGCCAGGTACTGCTGTGATGAGATAGACTCCAAGGCTAAGAAACTAAAGGAGAAACTGATGGTGGTACAGATGCAGGCAGCTGGGAAGGGGGGACAGCAGCAACAGCAACCAGGAACCGGTACTGGAGGAAAGAAACAGTACAGTCAGAACAAGGGCAATGAGGAGAACTCCACCTTTAGACCCAGGATAGATATAGCTGCCTTAAAGAAAACAACTAGGTGCCACCAGTGTAACGAGGTGGGACATTGGAAACGCGAGTGTCCCTATAATGTTGAGATAGGAGACCAAGAGGTAGAAGAGGAAGTGACCCAGAGTGCGCCTGCAAGAGGGGTAACGCAATACCAGGGAAAGGTGCTCAAAGGCGGGGGCCCACCTCCCCGAGCTCAGTTCCCGCAGCCACCCAGAGTAGGGACTATGGGTAAGACCTATAGACAGATGCCACTGTTTGTCGGGGGAGAGGAATGCTATTATGTGGACCCACTAACTGGACAGAGGGTAGAAAGGGATGACTGCACCCTCGGGGCAGCTCTGGAGGTAGATCAGAGGGGACCCTATGTTGAGGCCGAAGTGGCAGGGTTCCCCACGACATTTCTAGTAGACACAGGAGCCACCCGATCCACGATCAGGTGAGCCGCAGTGCCAGGCCTGCCCATGTCTGGAGAGACCATACAAGTGGTGGGGGTCGCTAACAGGAGAATGACCAGTCCTCTGACTGAACCCGTGCAGGTGAAAATAGGGAAGTACAGTGATGAGCATCAGTTTGTGGTTTGCGATTCTAGTCCTGTATGTCTGCTAGGAAGAGACCTTTTGTGCAAGTTAAATTGCACCATATACTGCACACCACAGGGCGTGGAGGTATTGACTAATGACGATGATGCTGACTTTAAGGTCGCAAATTCCAGAATATGTGTGGAATTGTATCCCACTCTGACAGTAGACGAGCTCCCCTGGGATCTGAGAGAGACAGTTGCTCCAGAAGTGTGGGATTTCACGGGGGAAGAGATTGGGTTGGTGAAAGGGGTGGACCCAGTGAAAATTGTAGTGAAACCGCATGCTGAGTTTCCAAGAACACCTCAATATAAATTGACTCCAGAAACGATTGCAGGCATCAAACCTGTGATCGAATCCATGATTAAGCAGGGAATACTGAAGGAAATCGTGGGTAGTCCATGTAACTCCCCGATTATGGGTTTGCAGAAACCAAATGGGAAATTCCGGATAGTGCAGGACCTCAGAAAGATTAATAACATAGTCGTTTCGTGTTGTCCAGTGGTACCGAATCCATCCGTGATACTGTTTCAGATACCGTTCCAAGCAGAATGGTTCACTGTAATTGATCTTTGTCAGGCTTTCTTCTCGATCCCTCTGGACGAAGAAAGCCATTTTCTTTTCGCATTTAAGCTGGAAGGTCGCGTCCTAACATGGTGTCGTATTCCTCAGGGGTATACAGAGAGCCCATCGATCTTCAACCAGCTTTTAAAGAAAAATCTTGAAAGTCTAGTGCTGCCCCAGAGGTCAGTTCTGGTCCAGTACATAGACGACCTCCTTGTGGCGTCAGAAACAGAGGAAGCTTGCAGGGAAGACTCTATTGCTTTGTTAAATCACCTAGCTGAGAATGGGCATAAGGTGTCCCCGGGAAAATTGCAGTACTGCCTGACAGAGGTGCAGTACTTGGGACACAGAATTGAGAAAGGTAAACGAAAAGTGTCACCAGACAGGATAGAGGCCATCATGAAGATGAATGCGCCTAAAACACAGAGAGAAGTCAGGATGTTCCTAGGAATGGTGGGATATTGCCGACAGTGGATTGCAAACTTTTCACTGAAAGCAAAGCCCTTGCAAAAACTGACGCACAAGGAGGTGAGCGATCCGGTACCATGGGACAAAGACTGTTTGATGGCATTCCTGCAGCTGAGAGAGGACTTGTGTCGTGCTCCGGCTCTGGGAATGCCGGATTACGATAAACCATTCTTGCTCTACTGTTGTGAGAGAGAGGGTTGCGCGCTGTCTGTGTTAGTCCAAATTCATGGGAATGCCCGTAGACCAGTCGCTTATTTCTCGGCTACTTTAGACCCAGTAGCCGCAGCGTTGCCCGGATGTCTCAAATCCGTTGCCGCAACAGGTGTCAGCATCGAGAGGTGTGAGAATATTGTCATGGGGCACCCGTTAGAGGTGCACGTGCCCCATTCTGTTGAATTGTTGATGACCAGGACTAAAACACAGCATCTGACGAACAGCAGGCTCACGCGCTATGAGCAAGTCATTCTTGCTGCAGAGAACGTGACCCTCAGGAGATGCTCTGTTTTAAATCCTGCTACCTTGATGCCACTTCCGAACGATATTGAGGATGATGAAGATTGTACAGACCATGACTGCCTCGATGTGACTGAACTATGCACCAAACCAAGACCCGACATCGTAGATGAGCCACTGACTGACCCAGATGAAATTTTCTTTGTCGATGGCTCATGTGTAAGAGACGAAGTTGGGCAGTTGAGAGCAGCTTACGCTGTTTGCACAATTACTGGAGTAGTGGAGGCTGGATGCCTGGAAGGAGTACACTCCGCTCAGGTAGCCGAGATTATTGCCCTGACACGTGCCTGCCTGGCAAGCAATCAAATCCGAGTCACCATATACACTGACAGTCAATATGGTTACGGGGTAGTTCATGATTACGGGCAGTTGTGGTCTCAAAGAGGTTTCATGACCTCTTCAGGTTCTCCCATTCGCAATGGAGAATTTGTGCGCCTGTTGTTAGAGGCATTGCAATGTCCAGCAGGTATCGCAGTTGTGAAATGCACCGCACATACCAGAAATATGGACTTCGTGTCACAAGGCAATAGATATGCCGACGAAGTCGCACGGTATTGCGCGGAAACAGGGTACTCTTTCACAGAGGTGGAAGTGGGTGGAATAAATGTAAGGACTGAATTAGCCATGATATTAGAAACTGTCGATACATGGGACGAACTAAAGGAAATGCAAGAAAATGCTCCTGATTGTGAAAAAGAAACATGGCAAAAGGCAGGATGTGTGATGGGTGAGGCCCATTTTTGGGTCTCAGCAGATGGCAGAGCAGTGTTGCCCAATGAGATGGTGAGCCCAATGGCCAGACACATACATGGTCCTGTCCACTTAGGAAGAGATGCTATGCTGAGAGTGTTTAGACAGACCTGGTACAACCCTAAGTTCAGAGTAGCAGCCGAAGCAGTGTGCCAGCGTTGTGTGACGTGTCAGCAGTTGAATGTAGGGAAAAAGACACCAGTTGCACTGAGCCACATTGGGAGGTCAGGAGGTCCATTCAATCGAATGCAGATAGATTTCATTGAAATGCCAAGGTGCAGCCGCCTCCGTTATATCCTGGTGGTTGTTTGCGTTTTCTCCAGATGGGTTGAGGCATATCCTACACGTAGGTGCGACACCCTCACAGTAGCCAAGTTACTGCTTAGGGAGCTTATCCCGCGCTTCGGGGTGCCGGCCTCTTTGGAATCAGATAGGGGAACGCATTTCAACAGCTCGCTTGTGAAAATGATTTGTGCAGCTTTGAACATAGATCAGAAACTACATTGCAGTTATCGACCAGAGGCTTCAGGAATTGTGGAGCAAATAAATGGCACCATCAAGGCCAGAATTGCAAAGGTGTGTTCATCAACATCCTTGAGTTGGCCTGATGCGCTGCCATTGGTCCTTATGAGCCTCCGTAGTACCCCGGATAGGAGAACTGGTTTGTCTCCTCATGAGGTATTGATGGGAAGAGCAATGAGGTTACCTTCTGTCCCAACTGCTGCACTGATTAGCATCACAGATGATATGATCCTGGACTATTGTAAGGGGCTGTCTGACGCCATTCATTCTGTGTCCCTTCAGGTGCAGGCTGCCGAGGTACCATCGTGCCAGGACCCGTGTCATGACTTGCTTCCTGGGGACTGGGTCCTGGTGAAAAAGCACGTGAGAAGAAGCTGCTTGGATGTTCGTTGGCGTGGGCCCTTTCAGATCATCCTGATCACGAACACGGCAGTGAAAGTGGGAGGCCTGCCCAACTGGATCCACGCGTCGCACACGCGGAGAGTACCAGCACCTCTGGAAGACACAGCTCCTCTCTCGGATAGACGTCCAGCTGCGGACCGAGAAGCCATAGAGGGGGCTAGCCAAGCTGTAGAGGTGCCAGCGGAAGAAAGGAACGAGTCTGACCAAGCTGAGGACGGTCAGTACAGCAGCGAAACAGATGACGCTACTGAAGGAGAAAGTAGCTGGGAGTACGAGTCAGACACTGACAGGTCTGACAGAGAGCGTGAACAGACAAGGAGGAGAAGGAGTAGAAGGGTACGTGGAGAAGCGGATTGGCCGCAGAGAAGAAGCTCTAGTCTGAGGTCAACTCCAGAGAGAACCCTTCCTCCGATATCAGAAGATTCAGACCCGGAAGAAGGTGCTCAGGGCGCTGAAGCACCGGTCTTGAGGAGGTCAAGAAGAGTGCGTGTACCTAGCAGGAGATACTCCACCCCTGAGTGGACATATCTGGCGACAGATGGCTTCGAAACCAGTGACAGGGAGGATCCGAGCGGTGGTGGTGTCCAGTTCTGAGCCCATCATAACAGTAGAGATACGACTGTTAGTGCCCGGTGTCGAACAAGAAGGGTCACTGACATTTATGGTTCCCCGACCTCCCCGCCTCAGCAAGTTAAAGCACATGTTTCTCACAGAATTGCAATTCCCCGATTTTGGTACAAAGATATCAGCCCAAGAAGAGCACAATCTTCGTATGGAGATATTGAACTTTGCTGTCGAAGCTGCAGGCGATCGCCTGATAGTGGATGCTTAAAAGACTTTGTAAATAAGTGAGAAGAAAAGAAGATTACCTAGCGCCCAGGAAGCAGAGAATCTTAGGGACCTTCCCTTGAGTTACTGGAGAAGGGCTAGGGTTGTCTGTATTGGACTGTAAAGAACTTTTGCGAAGAAGGTTGTCAGCTTCCAGTTGTGTGGTTCTAAGGACAAAAGGAGTAAGAGAGACTGTAAAGGAACGAAAGGAAAAAACTTTGTGCCAAGATAAGAAAGAGCCATACAGTCTGACGAAATGGAGGCCGGCACCCAGAACCGCAGAGCGAAATGTATAATAGGTACACTAATAGTAGGAGTGATAATATTAATAGCTTTAGTAGTAACAGTCTCTTATGTAAAGGGACGTGAGGAAGAGGCAAAGGTAACTGATGTGAAATCTGTAGAGGCGCTTACACCCACCGTTGCTGGTGAGAAAGGGGAAAACACTCAAGAAAAAGCGTTATTAGCTGCAGAAGCCCGCAGGTTACACGTAGATGAGTCCCAAGGAGACTTTAGGTCTAATGCTTATGCTAAACTTCTGTATGAATACGTGGATGCCATGGAGGTTAAGGACTGTTACGTCTGCATGCAGTTGCCGGCGTCTGTAGATGAAGGCATTCGATATCATCACCTCCCGCTGACGTATGGCATTACTTGTAGCTTATTGCTTAGTATATTTTATGGGAGAGATAGTTTTGAATACTATTTCTCCAATTACGATGCAGTGTTACCAGAAGTCCCTAATTATAAACAAATGAATAAATGGGACTACTGGAAGAGTGAAGACAGGTTGGCAAAGTTTTTCATTCCTTGGATTACCTTAGATACTTCACATGCCCGCAGAAATAACCTGACATGCAAGGTGTCAGAAGTCGAGAAAAAGTTCATAGGGCAGGTGGATGATCGAAATAGGAGACAAAAGATTTTGAAAAAATCAGGACAATGGAAAACAGATTGGACCGAGGAAGAGAAGGCACACAAGAGAAAAGGTAGTAGTGGTCCAATAGCTTTAGATAGAACGCAGAGAGAAAAGTTATGTCTTCATAGAGCCAAAACGTATTATGAAAATGTATACGTGGGAGAAGTTAGCTGTGAACATGCTTTCAATTTAGAGTACTATACTAAAGACTTCCTGAAGGGAATGCAAGCGATTCCAAATGTATATTTTGTATGTGGGAGAAATGCCTACGTAAGACTACCTGACAACTGGTATGGATCATGTTACTTGGCAATTATCTTCCCTAAAATATATCATGCCCAAGACTTAGAGATCATCGAGGGCAAGACATCATCGAGGGGAAGGAGAGATGTAGGAGGTGTAGAAATGGTTGGAGATGTCTTTGGAGCTGTGTTCCCTCTTTTGGGATTAATCCTTAATGATGTCAAAATTAGACGACTGGCAACAGTCGTAGACAGGTTGTCTGCTAGCACTGCTCAGTCCTTAATGTTGGTAGAAGGAGAGATGCAATCGATAAGGGCTATGGTTCTTCAGAACCGTCTTGCCTTAGACGTCCTATTAGCAAAAGAGGGCGGAGTCTGTAAGGCTTTGAAGGTCCAGGAATGTTGCACTTACATTCCAGACAATTCGAAGCCCCTTGAGAAAGTTATTAGGAACATAACTGATATTCACAAGGAGATCGAAGACCTGAGCAGAGAAAATGTCTGGGAAAAGGTGGGCCATGGAATAAGTGAGGCTGGAGGTTGGCTCACCACCTTAGGCAAAAGCTTTGTGTGGAAAATACTAAAACCTATCATCATAATATTGATCTGTGGGATCGTGTTGTGGGGATTGGTGAGGGTATTCAAATGGTACAGATCAAGAAGGTCAGAGAGGGCTCGGAGAAAACAGCTGCAGAGATTGGCTGCCATACAAGATAGTCAGTACCGGAGTCTGAGGGCTTTGGAAACACAGAAACGAGTTATGCTAGCAATCACTGCAGTTTGAATGTTAATGATGACCCCGAGAGGTCATCAAAGGGGGGAACTGAGAGAGCGCAAACTGACCAAAATGTAGAAGTGCGTCACACTTACACGTAGTAAGCACAAGTCATGAAGAGAAATGCCATGAGTGCTGATAGTACCTACATCTATATTCTGAAATGTGTAGTTAATGTAGAGATTTAAGTAGAAGTGGAACTAATACAGAAATGTGTGAAACAAATGATATAATTAAACGTGATTATTCCTGAAGCCATGTTGTGTAGCTGCTAAAATATAAGATGGCATACGGAAACGCTGAACGTGGTAGGCCTCAGGGCCAGAGCTAGAAGGGAGGGGGAAGGTGGTTCAATTTCACAACGTGGCTTGCACTAATGTTTTAGTAATAACAAATAGACCATGATTTATAGATGTGTTTACTGAATAGCAGAATAAGAGTACTAACATGCCATAATTAAAGAAAAAGTCGAAAGTTATAATCATTATGAGAAATGTTGTAGGCCTGAAAAGTTTAACGTTGATTTACACATATTAGTCTGGGCCGGGGAATGTTGCAACGATGTTGGAAGTCTATGAGAATTGGGATTTGGCTGCAACTATCTGTCTGTAAGAGAAAAGGGGGTATTCAATTAGAAATAAAATGAATAGAAGTCTGTTCAAGAAGCGGACCAGACATGGAGGAGGGTTCCGGAATGTTTAAGGGGTATCAGCGGGCCGGAGACGAGTCTGAGAAGCAAGGTCGACTCTAACCACAAGGCCTCATCATGGAAAAAGCCAGAAGCTACACCACGTGAGGGGCGTCTCACGAGGGGCGTCCTAAATGTTGTTGTATTTTTGTATTAGGGACAGCACCCCTGGGGGGGAGTTAGAGCAGAAGCCTGAGGACCCTAAAGAGAGCGGATGGGTAGGCAGAGAGGGGTCATGATTGGAGAACTATAGGTTTTCACCAAGAGACTGAGAGTGGGTGACTTCCCTTGGGGGTCATTCACTGCTGACACCTTTGTTAGGTAGGGACCTGATTAAGTAGGGATACCATCTAGATCAGGGTAGGGACAGCCTAACCTGTCTTTTCCCTCCGGCTGTAAATGACTGAGAGATCTCAGTATGTGTCTATGCTAATAGCCCTATCATTTTTAGAACTGGTTCTGGTAGTTTCCGTTGCTCGTCTGAGGGCTTTCAGAGAGCACATGTATGTAGTTGGGCCCGTGTATCTTGTGAATCTCATCTTGAGATGCTTGTACCTGCAACTTATCTTGACTTTATAATAAATCCTTGAAAGCTAGAAGTTGTTTGTGATCCTTTGAAGCGGAGTCCTTTATTGGGTGAACTAACTTGGTAAGAGATGCACTTTCTTCCCTCAATGACAGGCAATAAAGATTCAGTCGACCAGATCGAGGTTTAGATCAATAGTGATAAGATATCGATCAAAATCTCGCCCTTCCAAAGCACTGCATGACGCTGTACAAAACCCAGTGGTTATATGTTAATCCAAACAAAATAGAGGGAAAGGGGTACTGTGGTGTAGCAAGGATATAATGGGTTCAGGAAGAGCAAGGAAAATGTTATTTTTGACTGCTGTTGGAATAGTAACATACAGCAATTATCAGTGTTCAATGAGCCCCCTCGAGCTTTGTGCCCTGGTGCCACTGCAGCTGCTGCAACAACAATAGCTAAGCCCCCTCTTCTCTCATCTCTCTGTCCTGGTCTCCTCTTTACTGTCTCTCTTCTAAAGTGCCTGATGCGCCTGCTGTATTTACTTGGGGGAGCTGGAGGAAATGGCAGGGGTGCCAGAAGCGGCCCTATGTCCTCAATAACTGGCCTCCTATGGCTCCAAACCCCATGGGGAAATGCCCAATGGAATAAATGGTAAGTCCAGCCTTGGTAGAGAGTCCTATTAGAGAAGAGGGCGCTTATGAAACCATCCCCTCTCATTTTCTTCTCGCACATTTCCCTGCATTATGCGTGCAAATACTGGGGCTTATTTCGACGCCCATTGCGCCGCCGGTGCATCACGTTTATTGATAACCGGCAGCGTAATGGGCTTGCCCCTATTTACAAGTCCATGTAAAGTCCTCCTGCATGACTTTCATGGCTTTGTAAATATGTTTAACCTTTCACGCATAAGTCTGCGTGAAAGGGGCATTCCATGGGTGTTGCTGTAAGTGTTCCCACTCAACATCCATGGAACTTGACACAATTCATAAAATTACAACATTTTGTAAAGCTGAGAATGCGCCAGAATCCTACACATCCCCAGGAGAGGCGTAAGGAGGTACAACAAGGAGAAAAATATATATTTTTCCTCTTTCTATGCATGCTGCATTCTGCAGCATGCATAGAAAGAGGAAAATGCCATTAATGATTGTTTTTGTGCAGGAAGGTGTCCTTCCTGCACAAAAACAAATATCTCCTCAGCACTGGCACCCTTGCAAAATGATGTAAGGGTGTCTGCTTTGATGCATGGCTGCTGTTTGTGCGTTGGTGTAGGGGAGAAGGACAGGAAGGGCCATATCTTGTAGATACGGAGCATTCCTGCCTTTTTATTTTGATGCACGACCGAGCAGCAGTAAGGCTTGCTGCGCTGCCGTGTGTCAAAATATTCTAAATTAGGTCAATTTTGCCGTTGGGGGAGATGCCGCAGTCACAACAGACTTTCTCCTTAGGCCCCATTTCCTAGTATATTGGAAATCCTGATGTGATAATTTTGACCGTGAAAGTACAGGAAGCATGGGTATTGGTAATTTTGTGCTGCCAAATCACCTATGGATTTCGAGATAGCCTCTAAGGAATGAAGAGTTAACATCAAAACTGGGGTTGCCACACCTGTTTCCATCACTAATTCCCCAATTTCTGGCCTTTTTCTGGAGACAAATTCCTCCATGTTTGATCTGGTGAATGCGTCCCCAGAACCACCAAAGGTCCTAATACCAAAGGTGGGGTTACCCCATTAGAACAAATTCTCTAGTCAGACGATCATGTTTTGTGTCTGCCGAAACTGTGAGTTTTGAGTAACTCTAATTGATGGGTCTTATGTGTAAAATAACGCTTTGGCAGGTGCACGGTCATGAAATTGCATACCATGCATATTGCCTTCAGCCTAATTTCATTGCTTCACTAATAAAGCAGACCCACCCACTTGGACCTACAGCCACCCTTGTCCTTTCAAGCCTATCCATCCGCCTCAATAAAATGTCCTCTCTACCTATGACTCCTTTATCCTCAGCCTGTCCTCAGTCTGTCTCTCCATTCCTATCTGATCTCCAGTTAACTCCTTAATTACCTTTTGACATAGGCTTATCAATTTTTATGCCCACCCTTTGCCAAACTGGCCAGTCAGTCCAGAAATAAAATAAAGTATAATTCATGCTAAAAACTCCAGCAAGTAGTACGCATTCCCCCCAAAAATACATGCAGGCATCATTGTCAATAAATCACACATAGTCCTCAAATTCAATCTCCCTATGAATTCTGTGAGTCCTTTCCAACTCATAAAATATCCTTATTTTACAATTGGCAGCCTTATTGGCCTTGCTGCAAGCCTCAGGTCTGAAAGTCCCATCCAAACTCTCTTAGGAGCCAGTTTAGTCAATACAAATATGTCCTTGCACAATGGCCCTTTTATTAAATATAACATGTTTTTTTAAGTTAATCGTTCACCACATTTACTAATGCTATGTATAGGGTGTGTGACACTTCTGTGACACAAACCTCTCACAAAGTGTTAGGGTGTGATTTACTATCCATGATTTGCATTGGATACTATCCCAAAGGAACTCAAAGTTGCGCAATGCGCTTCTTTACGTTACATTCCGTCTACGGGGCATTCTGTGTTTGGTGCATGGGCATTGCCATGTGACCACTGAGGGGCTTTGATGCGAATCCCTATCTAAATCATTGGTAGAGAGGGGTTTGTGACAAAATCTTACACCTCCTGAAGACTGGTGTAACGAGGAGAAAAGTTTTTAAATTCTCCTCATGAATTGCATAGTGGAACAAGCCTAAAAGCATAGTTTTTTATTGGAAGGCTCTTTTTGCAGTACAAAACGTATGTTTCAAAGAACGCACACACCCTTGCCGCATTTCCTAAGACCTTTCGATTGCACAATACAAAATACAATTTGAGGCAGTTTCAACTCCTAACATAAAAATGCCGCCTCCAGCCCCAGCCACACATACCTCCTAAAAAGCGTACATGGGCAGACGAAATCCTCCTCACCATTTCCTTACCTTGTCCAGTGTGACCCCACATTCGATTTTTTTTCACTAATCACCACCTGTTTACCAGTGCATATCCTCCCATTGGAAACACAACACCACCTCTTGCTCAAGTAACTCTGGGACCCTGGGGCCCCAAGAACACCCAATCACACATACCATGGATACTGTCCCCTCCCACTCTGAAACGTCACACTTCCCTACCGCATGTTCCTTTCAGTTTCCCATCCTTGCCAGCATTATTCACCCCATCTTCACCCTGACAGCTTGTTGATGGTCGACTTAGCTAGGTTGTGAGCAATGTTAGCTACCAGCCAGAGGTGCTACATAATTGTGAAAATCAGAGCTGCCACGTGGCCTCATGTCCAGTACAACACCTGCAGCCAGGTCTCATGTTTTCTTTCTTTTATCCAAAGGGTCCAGGGCTTGCAGTCACTTACTATAATGACAAACGTTAAACTGCTAATGAGAAAATGCAGAGTGCTGTTGGCTATAAACCCAGGGCTACTAGAGGTATCAGACAAAAAATGTGGTCAGTTGGCTGTAGATGTCACTGAGCTCAGTAAACCGTACGTCACCCACATGAATGGTCTGTTTATCTGCACACAGACCGTGCTGCACCCCTCACCCCCCCCCCACTCTGTTTCGCTTCCCACGCTGTCCCCAAGCACATATTTGTAGGAATGGAGAAGCACAAGCAAATATGAGATCAGTGCGCCCTGACATCACAAATAGCAAGTGCAAACAACAACAAATAATCACTGGCTGTCTGTCTTTAGAAAGCTCCAAGTCGTACTAAATGGCCAAAATAAAAATCTTCCCTTAATTGTTCAAATTACCTTCGATTACACAAGAGCAAATGTCTGCGACACATGACTGAAAATCGTTTAAAAGGCAGACAAGCAACAGAATCTCCTCTGTTAGTTAAAATAGTGTAGGACACTAGCAGAGTCTGGCGAGCCATTTGGGTTTGGGATAAGGTGCGGTAAACTGATACTGCAGTTTTATCCCTATTTGTGCACATTTGTGCACATTTAACCTAACGTAAGAGAAACACATTGGGTGGTTGGCAAAGTCAAATTGACCGACCGAAAACGTCTACTCTGGAAAATCAATAACGTAAGAGACACCGGTTCTGCCCAAGAACAAAGAGGGCATGGGAGCTGAGGACATCACTCTCAGCCAGGTAGAGGCCTAAACAATACCAAGCTAGATTCTCTGTTTGTAGAGCCGCCAAACAATTTTCCAATATATGGCCTGGTCGGGTTAGAACCGCAGTCCATCCCCTTCAAAGATATCTTGTTTAGTTCTTAGTGCTATAGCTATCGGGACGGGTGCTAAATCTTATACTCTACTAGCTCTTCTCACGCACGACCAACTATACCCGGTACTCCGCAGCATTAACCCAAGGAAACACTGCGCTGCACCCCGCACCCCCACCCCCCCGTCCTTCATGTTTTACCGGAACCTAGCTGCTGTTGTGCTTGCCTTCACTATGTATTGTCCTTAACCGTTTCGAGGGCAAGAGAGCACTGCCGACTAACAATGTGACAGCTGGCTTCTTAATGTAAAATTCCTGCTTTTTTTGAATGTTTGTTTTTTGCCATTTTCTACTGAGCATTACCGTTCTGGTAAATTCCAACACGTGCGATCCTGGTGATATTTCCGTTCACCCTTGCCGGTAGAGGGGGGCCCGATCACCTCCCTGAACTCCTGAAAGGGCCACCCTCCAGGCTGCTCGCCAGCACGACTGCATCTTTCCTACAGCTTGCATAGTGCTCGCCTTCATGCCGATCCTATTTCTGGCTCTCATCAGGGGCAGCGTGCTCAGCACCCGCTGCAGCACGCTCTTGAATCCAGCTCAGTGGTGTTCCTCCCGCCGGTTCTTTTTAAACGTGACCAGCGCGTTTGCTCACAAAAGTAAGTTCTGGCTGCGCAGCCGCGAATGTGCCCCTAGAGTGCGGGGCCCTGTGTTACACCGCGCCCCTAGTGGCGGTGCTCCTCTTGCCGCCGGTTCTTTTTTAACGCGACAGCGCTCATCCCACGTCACTGGCTGCGCGGCCCCACCGCCGCGGAGGGGGCCCCTGGAGCGCAGAGGCCCCCCCGCAACGCGGGGGCTGCGTGGGCCTGTGTTACGCTCCTGAGGCCTGATCGAGGTATTCACTAACTCCGTGGTCTTCCATTTTTGCCACACTTTGTTCTAGTAATGCCTTGTTCACTTTCTTTGTTGGTCTAGACTGTTGAGAACATAAGTGACATTTCGTTTTATTTAACAAATTGTTATTGAAAATTTCAAATATACAAAACAAATGATTGGCACGTAGACAAGAGCTGAGTACGATTAATAAATGATGCGCAGAAATATAGTGGCTTATTTACAAGCCCCTTGCACCACCAGTGCATCATGTTGCGTGACGCACCGGCGGAACAACCTGCTGCAGGATATTTACAAGCACACTGCATGATATTTACAAGCACATGTAAAGCCACCCTGCATGGCTTTACGTGTGCTTGTAAATAGCGCACCTTTTCACGCAACACTTTGTGTGTTAAGGTGACATGGGCGTTGCTGTGGGTGTTGCCACAACACACCCATGTCCACTGATGCACTTCCAGATTTACCAGCAATCATTAACCTGGAAAAGCATCAGAATGTGATGCCACCCCAGGGGTGGCATAGCGAGGCGCAACGAGGAGAAATGTTTTCATTCTCCTCATTTGTTTCCTCTTTCAATGGATGCTGCATTCTATAGCACGCATTGGTTGAGGAAATCACATAAATTGATTGTTTTTTTCTGAAGGATGGTGCCCCTTCCTGCACAAAAACAATCTCCCCACAAAGCAGACATCTTTGCACCAAGGTGCAAGGGTGCCTGCACCAGCACATGGCCGCAGTTTGTGCACCAGCACAGGGGAAAGCACAGAAATGCGACATATTGTTGTAAATATGTTGCATCTGCGTGCTTCTAAACTAACGCAGCGCGGCGCAGCAAATGATGTGCAGCACAACGCTGCATTAGTTTCTCGTAAATAGGGCCCTAAATTCACTAGGTGGTGTAAATATTGATAAACAGTAAACCACTGACTCAGCAAGGGAAGATTATTAAAAATGTACAACCGTGTGGTGGGAACGAACACAAGAACAAGAAAAAGGAAGAAGGCAAGAAAAAGCTGAGAGGAGAAAGATAGTGAGAGAAGGAAAAAGAGGGAGGGTAAGAAGGAGGGGATGAAAGAGAGAGAGGTGATGACCCAACCTTATTTTAGAGTAGGTTATGG
>NW_028247981.1:0-12733 GCF_964263255.1 Lissotriton vulgaris
TTAAAAGCTCCTAAATCCGGAGGCAGGAGTAATTCTCGTGAAACCATGGTTATCCTTAACATCGCTGGCTTTCTTTACATATGTGGTCATGTAATACAATCGAGTGGTTCTACTACACCAATACAAGAACAGTTACACTTACAGGCTTTATTTGGTTTCCTCGTGTGTCTGCTTCACCGTCTGGGACTGATTCATCTCAAATGAATCATGCCATCCAAAGTAGTTTAGCAATATGACCGTGATAAAGCTTTCTCTTAACATGGAAAGTCATAGGGTATAATTACAAAATACATTTTATATTAAGAAAGCAGTACACGTCTTCAAAGTGTTAAAACAGCCAAGGAGTCCAAACAATCATTGGCAAAGACCAACATGTCTTTCTTTTTGCACAGGTTTTTTTCTCCAATCTCATGGCTTTACAAATGTATTTTTTTGTCTTCGGATATCTGTCGAGCATGTGTGTACATGCACGCTGGCCTTCTTGTAAGTGTTTTGCATAACCTCTGAAAAAATATCATTATATGATGGCTGCACAGCATATGGTGGCCATCTTGTAATGTTTTTTCTGCTTCATGGAAATCCATAACAAGACGACTGCTGCACAGTCACGTGCATGCTCAGCAGCCATTTTCTAATGTTTTGTTGTTCATTGTCGCGCAATATCTGCTATGAATACACAAGCATGCTCAGCGGCTATGTTGAAATAATTTTTCCATTGTAGATGGCTGAAGGATGCTTTCTCAATGTTTGTGATGTAATTTAACACGCACTGGCAAAACCAAATCTCTGAGGCATGGTGGGCGTCATCCGACAGCAGCAGGGGCCATATCCTCTATGGGAGCTGTGGAGGACAAAAAGACAGGGCAGAGATTACCATGGTAGTCTGTGTCAAAGCATGTACATTCTACAAAATGCCATGGCTTTAAGGACAGCACACCCAACCAATGTGGTTGACTTAAAAACCTACTGTAAATATTGCTATTGTCCACAATAGATTTTAGATAAAGAAACAGCTAAAAGCTTTTTTTAGACGAGGCCTAAAGATGATTGAGCTCCCCATACTCCAAGCAAAAGGGTCTCTTTGACAGCTATTAGCTGCAATAGGGCTATCTTTGCTCCCCAATCCTGGCAACCTAGCAAGACAGCTACCTCACCTTGCATAATGGGTCTTCTACCCCTGGGGCTATTTCATGTCCCTAGTGGTAAATTAACAAACTGCTTGATGCAAACACCTTTAACTGATCTATCACGTTTCCCTAATATAAAATTACAGCACTTCTGGTGAAGTAAGTAAATCTTTATTGTTTGATTATTTAAAATCTTACAATTTTACAATTATTAAAATATATACTTTTAGTATCTAAAACTAATAAAAGCAGTTTCTTCATAAAATTCATTAAGTTCATTAAGTTACTTCATTTAAGACTTAGTCTCCTAATTTTGTTTTTACTATTAGTAGGAACTTTACAAAGGTAGCGTTCATGCCATTGTCATTCGATTGGAGACAACATTTCAATGCTTGCCTACATGTCCGTATTCCACGTACATTAAAAGGGAGTTTAAGTAAAGATTTCCTTTCATTTTGGAGTCCAGGACAAATACATAGCAGGTGTACAATGTTCTCCTCTCCACTTTTACATAGTCTACATAGAGTACACCATTTAGTGGTTTTCCACGGGGGAAGGTGGCAAGTTCCCGGGAGTATTCCAAATCTTGCTTTGAGAAGGATTTTTTTTTTTCTGACCACGGGGTTTCCAAATAGTCTTGTACCTTCTTTTTTTTGTATCCATTTATTATTGTCCAGGCATGTTTTCTTTTTGTCAGACTATCTTTGTCATTTACGAGTGATAGATGGTTTGTAGTTCTTTTGATTATTTTTTTGAACAATGCATTACTTATAGTGTTGTTTCAAATTGAGGTAACCGCAAACTCTTCTATCGCTTTTTTAAGATAGCTCCATGCTGTTGACTTTGCGTTATTATTTATCTCTTTCCATAATAACTGCGATATCTGGTTATCATGATCATTTTTAATCCGATTCCAGGTTTTAATAAATTGTCCTTCCTCGCATAATATTGGTTGGTTAAACCGAACTCCAGTCTAATTTGCGCTGGCGAGCCATTAATTTGGAGGTGAAATAGTGATTTATATGTTTTAGATACAACATTATTTATTGTTTCAGTATTCTTTCCCATTAGTGATTCACTGCCATATGTAATTGTTTATAGTAGTCTTTCCCCAATATAACCTTTAAGAGCGGCCCATATGTAACGTTGCTCAATAATTTATGCAAGATTCTAAATGCTGCAGTCAGAGAGTTGGTCTTCCTTTGAATATCTCTTTTTTGCGGCTGATAATTACCCTTCTCATCAAACAGTACACCCAAATACTTATATACTTCAACTTGCTCTACTTGGGTGTTCTCCATGTACCATTTATGTTTTTGTCTTAATTTTTTATTCCTGGAGACTACCATGATCTTTGTTTTAGTTTCATTTATCACCATCCCATTTTCCTTTGCGTAGATACATGTTCCATTGATTAGTCGCTGTAGCCCAATTTTTGTGTTGCTTAAAAAGATGGCATCATCGGCATACAGCAAGTTAGAGATATGTTTATCAGCTAATTTCGTAGGGTGTGCATTTAATTCATCCAGGTTCGCTGTTAAATCTGCCAAAAACAAATTGAAAAGAAGTGGGGCCAGTAAGCAGCCTTGTTTTAGGCCTTCGATTGCTGAGATTTCCTTTGATAGTGTTTGGCCATCCCCCATCCTCACCCTAACCCAGGTTTTGCTATACAAAAGATGGATCTTCTCTGAGCTTTTTCCACAGTAAGTTTCTTTGGACACAATCAAAGGCAGATTTAAAGTCTACAAAACATAGATACAAGGGCTGTTTGAGTCTAATTGACTTGTCCATTAGAGGTGATAATGCCAGAATGTTTGTAGATGTACCCAAACCTTTGACAAAGACAGTTTGATTCAGTGACAGAATAATTTTTTCTATTGCCCATTCATTCAACACAGTAAGCAGAATCCTCGCAAACAACTTGGCATCTGTGTCTTGTAGGGTAATGAGCCTATAATTTTCCGGGAGCGCCCAGTTCCCTTTTTTGTAAATTGGCATAATTAATTACCCTTGCCATGACTCCGGGATGACGCCTTTCTGGATAACTTTTTTGAATACCTTTTCTAAGTATGATGCCATAAATCTGGATTCTCTTTAAATAGAGCAAAAGGAATACCATTTGGTCCAGGCGCCCCATCTTTCTGTTTTTTAATCCATTTTTGTTAGTTGATCTTTTGTTATTATGATTGGTGTTTCTATATCACAGTCATAAACTATCTTTAGATTGTATTTCAATATTTGTTATTGGTATATCATTCTGGTTTAAATGTTTTCTAAAGAATGTCACCCATTCTTGCTCAGTTAGAACAGAGGAAACTACCCTTTTATTTGGTCTAACCAGACCGTATATGATTTTCCAGAACTCTCTTGCATTTGTCTGTTTGCTTGCATGGAATAATTTTGCCCAGAATACTTGTCTTGCCTGATTTTTCTCATTACATATTACTTTCCTCAGGTTTTAATTTACAGCTTTCAATTAGCCTGATATTTCCTCACTAGGGCCAGATTTCTTAATTTGCCTTATCATTTCGAGATCTTTTTAATTTCGTTATTGTATATGGAAGGTTTATGTATATTTTCTTTTCCTTTCGTTCCTCATTTTGATTGTTTTTATTCCATCTCATTTGATGTTGAGATTGGGGTTTAACCAGCATTGTAGAAAACTTTACCCACTGCTCTATCGAGGTTTCAAATGTTCTTTCATTGAAGCAAATCTCTAGTATTCACCTAACTTGTTCATTAGTCACATCCTTATTCTGGACAGTACAAATCAGTTTTTTGTAGTTTACCGTTCCAATGTGTCCCGGGACAGTTTGATACAGTTGATTTGCCATATTCATAATATTGATTGTTATTATCTGCTGACAATGATCACTATCCATAACTTTCTCTAGTTGATATGAGATAATGTTCTGGAAAATATTAAGTGATGTCATTGTGTAGTCAATCCTTGACCTTGCCTTGTTCTTGAAATATGTATATGCAGGTGGCGTATCTTCTTTGAATAGACCGTTAAGAATTTGTAGACCCATCGCTTCCATGTCTTTAACAAATGGTTTACCAACTTTATTACTAAAGGGTTTAATTTCTTTTCCTAGGTCCTGTGGAGGGATTGGCCATTGATAGTCTTGTGATTGACAAATATCATCCCTTATAAAGAATGGCATTAAATTAAGGTTAAAGTCCCCAGTCATGATATAATCCGCTAAAGGGTCTTCCAATATTAATTCCACTAAAAGGTTATTAAGTATTCCACAAGTTGATTCCCTACTCGTGCAAGTTGGCTGTATATATACATTAATCAGAAATAAGGACTTTAGTTTCTGGTTAGTTGATATATATTTCCATTGGATTATTAAAATATTCATACTTTTTTAATCGAGTCGTTCGTGCTCAACCTGTAAATCATTCGAAATAAATGTTGCTAGCCCCTCGCTTGGACGCCCACATTTATGTTTTTTATTTGCATGTTCAAAATGACCTATGTATCCATGTAGAACAAATGGTTTGTTTTCCCACGTTTCCTGTAAGAAAATAATCTGAGACGGGAACAATATAGAATCTATGTGTGTATTATGAATCTTTGTTCCCTAAACCGTTTATGTTCCATGAACACATTCGCACTAGACCCAGATCATCTACTTTGGGTGAAGGGAACCTAGTACTATTAGCTCATTTTTCCTTATTATTATGTAATGACTTGGTGATCCATTTTTCATTTATTTCTGAGTTATTACCCATATTCCTTTGAGGCAAAGTTTCTCCCACTTTCTTGGGGGAAATTCCCCATGCATTTTTGAGTACTGGAACTATTTGCCTGTCTGTTTTTATCTGCTGGGTATTTTCTTCAGTAATAAGCGGCGTTGGATAAACCTTTGCGATTTGTTTAGTAATTATTATACCCCAGGCTTTGAATGCCTGTTGTTCAGTAAGAATCAATTCTGCTATTACCGGAGAGTTTATTGTAGTTAGCGTTGGAGCTTGGAGACTCTTTTTTTCTGACATAAATTCAATAGAGTCGATATCCTCGCTCACTATTTTACAGAGGGATGGAATTGACTTGAATAATCTGAGTATATTACCTCAATTTAATGTGTCTTGCCTACCTCTAGACTGGAATTCTGGTTTAAAAATAAGTTGTATCATAACAACTCGTAAGAGAGGGTCCGAGGGAGGTGTTTAACGACCAAACAGGCAAATACCCCCTGTGTAACTACTTCAATAACAACAGAGCCTGTAGGTCAAGTGGTGCTGAGATACAAGAATTAACACTGGTGTAGTTGCACAAAAATGTACTAAAGTGAATCAAAAAGGCTATCAACTATTGCTGATTAAGTCCTATCAGCCCACCTGATGGCGGAGCCTCATCATGTAGGACTTCCGAACTGGAGACTGACAAGACATACAAACTGCAATTCAGAAAAATTGATTTATCTGATTACCTGCCCCTGCAAGAAGCAGTATGTGGGCCATACAACGAGGATGATCAAGTCTCGCATTAGCGAACATAAAAGCACAATCCGATGCAGGAAGCAATCCACAGGCCTCACCAAACACTTTCTGGAAGCGAATCACAAAGCGGATGACTTGTTCTGGGTAGTGCTGGAATAGCCATACATCCTGTCACATATTGTTGATGTCTCTCACTTCCTTTTTGTTAAGGAGCAAAGATGGATTTACAGATTGAAGTCTGATGTCAATGGACTGAATGACAACATTCCATGGTTGTCTATCTGAGTGTAACATTTGTCATTGGGTGCTCTTTGTTATCACAATAAGGTGTGTTAACCGGTTGAGATTGAGTCCTATACATATCTGTGATGCTCACTACACCAACCAGGCGCCTTACAAACTACTTTTCAGGTTCTAACTCTGGTGTCTACTGGCACACATTTTTTACTTATCTCTTTACTTTACTAAAACAGTAGGCACCTTGATCGTATAACCAACATTGATCATAATCCACATTTCCAACCATAAGTAAATATCACAAGATAGTGTCGATGGGTCTTGGGAAGCTTGACTTCTTGACTCCTTCTTTTCCCCCAGTATACACCCAGTTACTGCTGATTTAGGCCATGCAGCGCTTATTCACGCTACCTATGTAGGTAATCAACTGGTAGTTTTTATTAGCCAACATTGCCGTTCATTGGTAATATTAAAATATGGTACTTGTCCTAATCTTTATGACAGTCGCGCCGCGGCGCTTTTGTTAAAAAACAATCGTGTTTTCACTGTTTCCGCATAAACGCGGTAAACAGCGCTGAATATCGAGTCATTGCGCAGGCGCGAGAATCGTGGGCAGTGTCTCGCTTCTGGGCCCTGACAGGAGAGCAAGTACATGGCTAATGGGCATGCGCAGTATGCCCAATCGGACCTACTCACTCACGCGCATGTGCGCCAGACGACCGCTTGGTTGTGCGCATGCGCGGAGTGTAGTGGTTCCGCACTGCGCATTTGCAGCGTGATAGCCGAGTGGACCAGCTGAGAACAATCAGTCACTTAGCTGCGTTATAAATAGACGCCCGACCTGCCCGTCGGTGCCTCCCCTTCGGCTCGAGATTCTGCCGCGAGGTACCGACGGACAGGTAAGTTTGGACCAGGGTGTTTAGACATAAGGGGCTAAATAGTTTGTAGTTTGCCCCTTCTACATGAGGAACAGATAAGAATGGGGGGGTACTTTCCCACTAGTTTAAAACAGCAACATCACTCAGCTGTTTTCATAGGCATGAGTTGGTGCCATTGTACAACTGTGGAGCGCCTTCTTGTATACATTGAAGGGGGCTAGATGTCTTAGTCGTTCGATGCAGCCATCAGATACACCGGTGGGGTACATGTTTTAGACAGATAAGAAAATAAGTGGGTTTCTAAACAGTACACTGAGGTCTTATCCTTAAGGCATGCATCTATTACAGAGATTGTCTTTATATGTTTAGAGCGGTGCCTTATTCGTCCAAGCAGTTGCCGGGTGAGGTGAGGTTTACTTCCCACATACTGATGGGTAAGTGTTAAACTTTTGTATATTGATTAACTTTTGGTGACATAACACAATGCACTTTGTATGTGACTATCACAAAGTAGTGATGGTCCAGTCTGAGTTTATTTTGAATTTTCACTGGTTTTGCACAGTTATAACACCTTCTACATAGTATTTGCTGAAGATGTAATTTTGAGGATTATACACATGCAATGTCTACATGGTTCTCTCCCCTTTTCTCGTTCTTATACAGGAAAGACCTATTGCATCATCAGAGCAATACTAAGAAGATGTGGTAGGATGGTCTTGAATGATCACTCTTATTTTTATTTTCTAGTTTTCATTATTCTAGCACATACGATAGTGCCTTTGCAGTAGCAGATAAGAGCTTGGCCCTGACGAATGCCAGTGACTTTTCACAGTAAGGCAGAAACATGTTGGCCCTATATAGATCTTTTTGGATTTCTACTAAGCAAGTCAGACAGTGATTTTTTCACACTGTCATTTCACTATTTTTTAATCTGGCGTCCAGGCAAACACTATTAAAGGTCTTTGTTTGCTTTGATAGCCATTTTAATACACTTCACCTTATTTAATTTCCGCACTGCACATATCAGCCTCACCTTCTGTACGAACGATTGCGGTGACCGTACCTTGGTCCAGTGATGCGTCGCTAAAATACAACTGGGCGATCGCACACAGACCTAAGTTCGGAAGTCCTACATGATGAGGCTCCGCCATCAGGTGGGCTGATAGGACTTAATCAGCAATAGTTGATAGCCTTTTTGATTCACTTTAGTACATTTTTGTGCAACTACACCAGTGTTAATTCTTGTATCTCAGCACCACTTGACCTACAGGCTCTGTTGTTATTAAAAATAAGTTGTACTTTAATATTTAGTGGCTGATTATACTGAGGATCCTTTTCCTTTGCTTGCTTTGTTTTGTAGGTAATTCTTTTTACCCCTTCACTGCTTTCAATAACCTAATGGTCCAATTCTGTCATTTTTTTATTACTTTTGCCTTCCTCACTCATATTAGATTTAGAGGATATTTCTGCTTTTTCATCAGCGGATTGATATTGTTGATTAGTGGTTTTTATTGTTATTTTTATAGGGGTCTTGTCCTTCCTTCTTTGTGGACTATAGATGAATGGGCCATTATCTTCTTCCTCCTCACCTTGGAGTAGCTCATCCTCTAAGGCCCTTCTGTCCTCCTTATCTTCATATCTACTCCTTTCCTCCTGCTGTATTTTTTGATCTATATTCATCAATTTGCCTTTTGACTCTAAATTCCTCCTAGTGCTGTTTCATCCCGCTTAATTTGATCTTTCCCTTTTTGCATTGTTTTAGCGCATTTTGCAGGAACATTTCCCTTTGTTCGTTTTTGTTCAAAGAATGGGAAGTATTTGTTATTTGCAGTCATATTAGGTGATGCAATCTTTTTACCTTCTTTTGGTAGATCAATATCGTGCCTGTTCAAATCTAGGGTTTTTATCTGATCTTGGTCTGGTTTCATTACATTACTATCTTTCCCTATCTTATGTCCATTCACGTCTATAGTTGTTATCTGATTTTCATCTAATTGTATTGTTATTTGTTTTTCCTTTTTTTTCTTGCTTTGCGTAATTTTTTCCTTTGAGGTTTTGACAACATAGTGAAGCCATCAGAGTCATGTACCTTACATTCCTGTTCTGCCCTTATTTCAGTATTATTAGTATCATCCCTTGTTTGATCTAATTACTGTACGTTTAGTGTTGGAGATTTTTGGCCTTTTAATATAGTTTTTGTCTGTGAGTGTCTTACTGATATAACTTCTGGACCCTCAAGATTTTCTATGAGGCTGATAGGTTCGTTATCCAACTTATCGATCGTTTTGATATTTTCAGTATTTTCTTTCTTTTTTTCATAGTTGTTTCCATTTTTTATTTGTATGTTGCGTTTAGTGTCTTCTATTATACTGTTCAAAACCTCTGGTATTGTTGCTAGTTTGTCTATAATTGGTGAATAAATACATTCCGTAGATGTTTTTTCATTTTCTTTCTGAGCTCTAATTATCAATCCATTTAGCTGAGCAAGTTTTTTATCAATCCCCGCAACTGAGTTTGCCATCATTTTTAACAGTTCAATTTGTATATCCATTTTACTGGATTCATCTTGTAATGCTTCCAAAGTGAGGGTCGACGTTTGGTAGAAAATATCCCAACTTATCCCAATCTTTTGTTGTTTTATTCCCAATTGGTTATTTTGTGTTGTCTTGTCATTTTGACAGTTATTTTTTTCAGCTGTATTTTGTTTTGTCGTGTCATTCTGACAAATATTTCCTGCAGATACATATTTTACCAAGCTATCATTTATTTTTACGTCAGAATCATTTTTTATATTCTTCCCTGTGTCTTCCCCCCGTTTGGGTTACCATATCTTATTCCGTGATGGGTATTGTCTTCTTGGATATCTCCCCCAACTTTATGATTGTGGTTATTCAGATGTTTATGCGAGATTTCCTCCGGAGCTATATGTAACCTTTTCTTGATTTCTACATTTACTTCTATAGGTAATCTTAACTGTTCTTCTTCCTTCCTACCTTCCTGATATGCTGGGTTGACTTTGGGATATTATAGTCGGTGTTGGTTACAAAGCAATTTATTTCCTTGTTCACTACCTCAGATATACTTGTTTCATCCGATATCTCCATTTCTTTTGATTTTTCACAATGAAGTGTCCCTACCTCTGATACCCTTGTTGGATCAAATATATTTATTTCTTGTGATTCCCCTTGATAAATTGTCCCTGGAGTTATATTTACCCTTAGTAGCTCTTGATCTGTGATTTGAAATTTGTTCCCCTTTTGCTCGTTTAGCTGGGCTTGAGAGTTATAGATCCTGTATTGAAGGACGTTTTGTATGACCTGTTTATTGGTTGTTTCGCTGCTTGTTGGTTTGATTGGGGTCTGTAATTTTCTATTTTCCCCATCTGTTTGCATTGTTATCAACACCCCAGTTGGATCCTACATGAATGAAAATCTCTCTGGTATTTTGCCTGATTTCTCAAACATCATCGCTATTGGAGAGATTAGCGTTTGATTTGGTCCAACTGTATTTGATTTAAGCTTTTTTGATACCCTAGATTGTTGTATTTTCTTTGTGTGTTTTATCATTGGTCCGGATATTCTCTCCTTACCAGAACGCATCATTCCCCAACTTCCCCAGTCAGTTCGCTCGTGCTTTCCTCCGGTTTATCACTGATTAAAATTAGATCATTTATAGAGGGATTAAAATTAGATCACAGTAGAGAGAACCTCACCACCTCCACCTCCCCAGCCTTTGTGCTCTTTTCCCCTACAGTCTCAATCACTTAATTCTGTAGGTGTCAACGCCAAGTCATACAAGTTCCCCCTCCACAAACTAAGACCGCACAGCTCAGTGCATTTTTTGAAGGTGGCGTAGTATTGGACCTTGGCAATGTCAAGCAACTGGGTAACTGCAGGTACCAGGAACACCAGCCGTCGGGGTCCAGCAGTGGAGGCCGATAGGGGCCGGGTGGATGTAGGTCGATGGAATGGCAGCCCAGCTGGGTAAGTCAAATCAAGATTCAATATCAGCAGTGCATCCGTGCGGGAACTCATCCGCTTTTAGATACTTTTAGATACTTAGTTAATTAGATAAATACCCATACCTCCCCCCACGCAGCACCTGCGTCCTGAGCACCAAAGTCTGTTCTATTATGCAGTTCTGCTAAGTAGGATAGTTGTGCGTTATAATCCACTGTTTAGTTTTTACTCCCAACAGCTCCACCTGCACCAAAAACCTACTGCTCACCTTTGTTTCGGTGGGGCACAATGGGGGTTTCTTTCAGCCTTTTCAGTCCGCCTCACTTCTAGTGAACAGGGAGCGGTGTTAATTCCCTCTACATTTGGTTGCTCCTCATTAGATCTGGTCCTTCAGAGCCATACAATATCAAATACCATTTCGGAATTAAATGTACAGCACATTAGGCTTCAGAGTAAAGACTGGCAAGTATTATAGTGTAAACCATAAAAGTTTATTAAAGTTAGACATTATAGAAAGCTAAATATATAACAAGGACTCATTCAGTCATTTGTCATTTAAAGCATGAAGCTCACAATAAAATTGCAAAAAAAATAAATAATAGAATACATGTTTTAATTCAGGTCAAGTAAAAGAAGTCATAAGCCAGAGGTCAGACCAACTGTGCCATCTTCTAAAGATCAGTGGAGAGTGAGTCAACAACCCTGACGATGTGGGCAATTTTACAGGAAATTACACAAAAGAGCCATACTTTGGGTGTAAAAATGCAGAGGTCTCATAATCTCATCCAGTCATACTCAAGTACAATACAGTTTGAAATCACATTTGTTAGCACATCCCACAGATTTATATAATGCAGTTCATATCTCGAGAGCTCAATACACATCTAAATTATTAATAATATGTAGCTACATAAAATACAAGGCTAGGTTCTCATTAGAAAACATTGTAGTCCCTATAGGTGAGGCCTTGAAACAATACACTATCCTAGCACAGCATAGAAACAGATCTTGACAAGAAAACACCATTTGATACATGGGAAATTGTCACTGTTTACACAATTTGAATTTGAATTTGAATTTAAAAACATTTATATAGCGCACTTCTACCACGCGGTTTTTGGCGCTTTTAGATTGCGAGGAAACAAACAGGAGCGGAGGGAGTCTAGACCTTATAGGCTCGGGAGAAGAGCAGAGTTTTAAGACCTTTCCGGAACTCGATGTAAGAGGGTGTCATACGGAGTTCCGTCGGGAGGGAGTTCCAGAACGCGAGAACTGCAAATTTTGTTCCGCCCGCCTTTTTCTTTCTGAAACAGGGGGTAGTTAGCAGGGCCTGATGGGTGGATCGAAGCTCTCTTCCCGGCGTGTAGGGCTTGATGGCGGAGCAGATGAACTCCGGGGCGGTGCCCATTTTGGCCTGAAAGGTGGTACAGCCGAGCTTGAACAAGGCTCGCTCTTTCACCGGCAGCCAGTGCAGGGCCTGCAGTAGAGGAGTAGCTCGATGGAATTTGGGCAGGCCGTGAATCAGGCGGGCAGCCTGGTTCTGCACTAGCTGCAGACGGTGAATGGCGTAGGCAGGGGCGCCATTGTAAATGATGTTTCCATAGTCAAGGCACCATTGCCATCACTATGATCTTTAGGGCAGGTAGAGAGAAGAAACGAGAGATCTTCCTAATGGTTCTGAGGGGAAAAAACAGGAGGAAACAACCGAATTGACCTGTGAGTGAACGGAAAGTGAAGAGTTCAGGAAAATACCAAGGGTTTTGACCTTGGGGACAGGGAGCGGGGGGACAACAAGTGAAGAAGGCCAGTGGGAAGGGGACCAAGGACTGCAACCACCTCCGGTCAAGACTAACTCCGTCTTGTCCGGATTGAGTTTGAGGTGGTTGCAGTTCATCCAATCCTGGATGAACAACATGACGGGTTGGACGTTCAGGGAGGATGAGGAAGAGTGGGAAAGGTTGAAAATTAGCTGGAGGTCATCGGCGTAGTTGAACACCGTGACCTCGAGCTGCTGCTTATTTACTTAGCACACAATGGCTATTGTGTGCTAAGTAAATGGTGGAGAAAGGTCAGAGAGATG
>NW_028247982.1:0-15062 GCF_964263255.1 Lissotriton vulgaris
TTCCTGCAATTGTGTGAGGAGGTTGCTTCGGCATGTGGTGGACCCTCTTCGATACACACTGGTGGCGGAAGGGTGAGTAGAGAGGCCTGTTTGCGCAGTGGCGGGCAGTCACCTCCAGGCAGTGGGAGTGCATGGGGTGCTGCAGCCTGGGTGCACAGCGGCTGTCATACACCTCTGGGCAGTGGGAGTGAATGGGGTGCAGCAGCCTGGGTGCACAGCCGCGGGCAGACACCTATGGACAGTGAGAGTGGATGGGGTTCAGCAGCCTGGATGTACAGCAGCAGGTAGACACCTCTGAGCAGTGGAAGTAGATGGGATACACTAGCCTGGATACACAAAGGCGAGACAGCAATTTAGGCATGCGCAGTTGTATGTACTCTTCCATTACTGATTTCATACTATGTTTCAGATGACTAAGCCTGTGGGATGCCCTATATCCCGCCATGTGGTTGGGGACACAACGGTGGCAGAAAGGTGAGCAGTGAGGATTTTCTACACAGTGTCAACACTCACTCTCCCTCTCCATCTCTTCCTTTCTGTCACTCACACTCTTTCTCTCTTTCTTTCTCGCTCTCTATCTCTTCTCTTTCTCTCTCTCACACTCTTTCTCTCTTTCTCTGTCTCTTCCTCTCTCTCATTATTTCTCTTTCTCTCTTCTTCTCTGTCTCACTCTTTCTCTCTCTCTTTTCTTCTCTCTCACACTGTTTCTCTCTTTCTCTCTCTCGTCCTTGTATCTCACTCTTTCTCTCTTTCTCTCTCACTCTTTCTCTCTTTCTCTTTCTTCCTCTCTCTCTTCACTCTTTCTTTCTTTCTCTCTCTCTTCCTCTCTCCTTTGATGGGTGTATGACGCACAATCTTATCTTTCTTTTTGTCTTGCAGGCTGTGATTCACAAATTGTCGAGGGATGACACACCATGGCAATAACTACTTTTATTTTGTTGTTTTGTTTAAATAAAATGTTTTATATGTAAATCAATAGACAACTGAGATTCTTATTTGTCCAACCTCACATGCATCTTTTTCATTATAATTGTCTGACATCAGCGAATTTGTTACGTTCCCGATATCCTAAGGCTGCTCTCACATTTGTTTGTGGGGGGAGTGAGGGGGAATGAAGGACAAGGGGCTGGTGGCAGGGGTGTCGGGCAGCGTTTTAGGGTTTAGGCCAGTACAGGAGTGTTTGGGTAGTGTAGGGGATCGTGCTGAGGATAGTGTTTAGGGATTAGGGTAGTACAGTAGTATTTGGATAGTGTAGAGGGTTATGCTGTGAGTAGTGTTTTAGGGTTTAGGGTAGTGCAGTGGCGTTTGTGTAGTATAGGGGGCCATGCTGGGGATAGTGTTTTAGGGTTTAGGATAGTGCAGTGGTGTTTGTGTAGTGTAGGGGGTCCTGCTGGGGGTAGTGTTTTAGAGTTTACAACAATGCAGTGGTGTTTGGGTAGTGTAGGGGGCATGCTGAGAACAGTGTTTTAGTGTATAGGATAGTGCTGTGGTGTTTGGTCAATGTAGGGGATCATACTAGTGTTGTGTTTTAGGATTTTGAGTAGTGCAGTGGTGTTTGTGTACTGTTCAGAGGTTTGTGTTGGGAAAAGTGTTTTAGGGTTTATAGTAGCGCAGTAGTGTTTGTGTAGTATAGGAGGTCATGCTGGGAGTAGAGTTTTAGGATTTAGGGTAGCGCAGTGGTATTTGGGTAGTGTACGTCATGCTGGGAGTAGTGTTTTAGGATGGTGCAGTTGTATAGGAGGTTGTGCTGGGAGTAGTTTTAGTGTTTATGGTAGAGCAATGGCGTTTTGGGTAGTGTAGGGGGTCATGCTGACGGACTGACTCACAGAGTTTCTAGCCAATGGACTGGCTTCCAAAGGCATAGCCGCGACCTTGTGACGTGGGGAGAGGCAGCGTGAAAGGGGTATCTCACACAGACACACATGCAGAATATTTTCAGTGTGGCCTCGCACAGGTAGAATTACGGACCCGGTGGTTTGTAGAGGGAGAAATGCAAGCTCCCAGACTGAGTAACAAAATGTCTAACAGCTTGCAGACCCAGAGCTCCGAGCCGACGCACTGGCTTCTAAAACCATAACCGCGAACTGGGGATGGTGGGAGAGGAACCGTGAAGGGGGTATCTCGCGGAGACAGAGCTGCTGTATATTTTCAGTGTTGCCTCACAGAGGTAGAACTACCACCAGACGGCTTGTAGAGGAAGAGGTTGCCTTCTGATCCAAGCACTACCTTTTTGACAAATGTGGGGTAATTCCGTTCAGTAGTTTCGGCTGTAGCCTTGCCCAAAGTTTCCTATGGGAAATTGATTTTTTTACTCTTATTTTTTGAATTTATCAAAAACTACAGAACAGATTTACACCATTTAAAAAAAAAGGTTGCTTTCTAAATCAAGCTCTACCTTTTGACAAATTTGGAGTAATTCCGTTCAGTAGTTCGTGCCGTAGCCTGTCGCAAAATTTCCTATGGAAACTAACATGGGAAAATTGTGTTTTGGGACCCCCTTTTTTTCTCAGCCCCTGCTTGATTAATCACCCCCAAACTTTCAGGATGGGAGCTGACCTGGATAGACTTTTTTGGGAGATTTTCGCGAAGATTCGTCAAATGATGTTAAAGTTATTAGCAAATTAAAAAATGCTTTTCCTATGGAAACTAGGTTCTAACTTTAACTACCTACTGGGACCACCAATAGGTAAAATACATGTATATATATATATCCACAAAACAACAGTTCCCTTTCTCCGGCTTCATGGCGCTACTTTGGAAGGTGCGTCGCTTACCCGGTTGAACAAAACTGCCTCACTTGTCCACAACAGTTTCCAGAGAAACGAATTAAGCCGCACACCAGTAGTCTTCTTTCAGGGTATTAATTTATTCTTGAATCATTTATTTTCACCTACACAGGACCAACCCACGCGTTCCGGTATCTCCTATACCTTGTTCACAGTTCCGAGCAAACTTTTTTTGAGGAGGGAAAAGAAAACCTCCTGAGTGATCAAAGGGAAGTGGGGGAAGTGAAAAGGGTTGCGGGGAGTGTCACTGTGATCGGGGGTGAGGCGGCCTTGGGGTTACTAGTTTTGATTTTGATAATTTTGTTGATAAAATAATTGTTGAGGGAGTCGCAGAGAGATTGTGATGGCAAAGGTTTGAGAGTGACACGGTCGGGTTTCACAAGTTCATCTACGATGGAGAAGATGTCTTGGGTTTTACTAGTCGAGTCCAGGATCTTAGAGGAGAAGTATTCAGCTTTAGCTGTAAGGATTGCAGTTTTATAGTCATTTAAGGCTGAGATAAAAATAGATTTTTTGAGGAGACAGTAGTCAAGTCTCGCTTGCGCTCAGTTTGGCGAAGGGCGAGTTTCCTGTTTTTGAGGTCCTTTGTGAACCAAAGCTGAGCATCGTGGGGCCTCTTGTTTTTGAGTTTTTTCAGGGGAGCGAAGTTATCTCTTGCCCGGGCCAGCCAGGAGTTGAGACCTTCGGCTTGAGTGTGTGGTGACATGGACTGTGTCATAAAACTGGCATTTAAACAGCAACTCATCGTTCTTTCTCAAGCTCAGGTCTGTTTGTTCAAGACATCCATGCGGGTGTCGCAGTCCTGCACACACGACACCTGTACATCTTCTGTCCTATACACACCTGGCTCATCTCCTTCACACACATGACATGTTCTGCTTCTGTACTGCACATACGCGGCACATCTCGAGCCCCTGGCCTTTATACACGGCGCATGTGACGCATCAGAGCTGGACACCCGTGACACGGGCCCTGATTCTGCACATACGTGGCACATGTAATAACTGCATACACAAGGCAAATGTCCTGCCCCTGACCAGCAAATACATGGCACATGGCCCGCTCGTCTACAGCATACACTTGGCACATCTCCTGCCGCTGGCTTTCATAAATGGCACATGTCCTGTGTTGTACGCCATACACATGGCATACGTCCTGCCACTGACCTCTGCACATGATGTACATGTCCTGTATACACGTGAGTGTCCAGCTCCTGTCTTGTATTCACCTAGCCAACGCCTTGTATATGTATGGCAGACACTGTGCTCCTGCACAGATTACACCTGTAAAACTTTAAAATGTATTGGAATTTCACACTCACGATGTGCGTCTTGTAGTACACACAGAGGACACTAACCCTACACCTGTACTGTACCTACGCGGCATGCCCATGTATTGTGGACAGAGGGCACACGCCTTGCACTTGTAATGAGCACAAGTGACCGGCACTATCCGTGGTGAATGTGCCACGTTCTTACATACACAGTTGCACATGCCGAGCCACTGCACCGGGCATGCTTAGAATAAGCTCTGTTGCACACAAGAGACAAGACATATTGCACACAGATGGCACACACCTGGCCCCTGTGCTGCATAGTACGTGCCCTCGTCTTTACTGCCAGCAAAAAGTGTGTTCCACGTTCCTCTATACGCCTGCCTTTTATACACATTTGACACACGCCCATCCCCTGTACCGGGCACACGTCGCATACACAGGAGACAGGACATATTCTATACAGATGGAATATGCCCGCTCCACGTGCTGCATACGCATGGTACTCGGCCATATCCTGTCCTGCATATGCATAACCTCCTGCCCTCATTGGGCATATGAGCAGGCCCTGTATTGCATATACATGGAGCAGTTCTGATGCCAAAACATGGCGAATGCCCTGATGCACACACATGGCACATATGTGCTGGGCTTTGAGCTGACAGGCCTCATAGGAAGAGATTTGAAAAACCGGCCAGCTGCGCCTCCCATGGCTGTGAATATTAAATTGCTGCCAGCCAGGTGGCACGAGCTGGCAGCAGGGAGGGCTGGTACCTCAGGGTCCATGAATCCCCCATATAATGCCCAGGGGGGCTCAGCCAGGCTGCCGCACCATGGCAGCCTTTAGGAAAAGAAGGCGGGCAAACACGGCAGAGACAGAGGGTCAAAAACTGACATAAGACCACGGACATGGGACAGAGGGCACAGGAGAAAAGGATAAAGAACAAAGCAAAAGGGCACGGGGAAGGCAGGCAGCTTATTTATTTTGCTTTTATTTAACTTCTGAAGAGCTCCTTTTATATAGTGCGTAGAGGTCTGGAGGCATCACAGCATTCTCAGCGATTTACAAACAGTAAGGAATAGAGTAAGGCAATTGGCTAAAATCAATAAAAACAAGTGCGCCCCGGCGAGCCTCGCATACCGAAAGGGGAGTTGCCACGTGAAGAGAGAGGAGAAGCAAGAAGGTGAGCATGCGAGTGGTGCGAGTGGTGCGGGCGCTTGGGAGAGCAGTCTTCACTTTTCAAGCACTTGTGCTTGTGGCGCATCGCTGCTCGCTCCCGCAAGGTGGATGCTGCCACAAGTACGAGTGCAGTGCTTGAAAATTGAAGACCGATGGCTAAAGGTCCTCCTGTGCAGCGCATGCGCTCAGCATAGGCGAGACCTAAAAAAGGGTAAGTGCATAAGGAGTAGCCGGCAGAGACCACCAAAGACAGAGGCAGGGACAAGCGACAGTCAGGGAAAAGGATGAGTGCACGAAGAGCGAGATGGTTTTAGGGTTGTGAGTGTTAGGCATCTAAAGAGGCAGATACAGGAAAAGGTAGGCAAAGGCAGATAATGAGCAGAAGGCACGCAGGCTGATAGCAGTCACACAAACTAGTAGAAGGGGGGGGGGGGAAGAAAACGTGCCAGGCAGAGAGTGCCTTACAAAGAGACATAGGCCAGCAGGCACAACTTGGGTTAGACAAAGGCTAGAGGAGTAGACAAACACAGTGAAAGACATCTGCAGACCGGAAGAGAAGCAGGAAAATGAGAAGGCCAGATCTTGAGCACGACGGATATTCACCACGAGGCAGAAGGAAGGGAGAGAGAAAAACACAGAGACAAGGGAAAGAGAAGGGGAAGGAGACTAGAAGAAAGGCAGAGTGTTGCGATAACAAAACGTTAATCCAAGTCATGGAAAGGTATTGCCTTTTGGTACATGCGAGGTGCCCGTGTAATGAAGCCTGTCATGAATGCTTGAACAGGGCATTTCGTTTTTCCAGAGATACTGTGCTCTAAGTGCCAGTCGTAGTGAATGAATGCAAGCCCTTCCCACTGAAATTTTAATGTTATGAAGCAATACAGAAGCACCCACAAGTTGTTTTCCGCCCCGCGGTCTCCAGAATGGCAGTGTGTGAAAGTTTTTTGAGGAATGAGGAACACTGTAACCTGTGAGCTCTGAGAGGTATGCCAAACGTAGATGCACTCCAGAAAACGTATATACTAATATAAAAGTACTTATCTCTAATTACCCTCTGATAAGCCTAAGGTGATTGCCTACACTACCACAAAAGAGAGCATTTAGGGACAGATGTACGACCCTAAATTGCGCTCGTAAACGGGCAATCGGCCAGTTTGGGACCAAAATTTAGGACATGCCATGTACAAACCTCCTTTTGCAAATCAGTAAATTTTAGCGATTCGCAAAATGAAGTTTGCGACTCGCTATTAGGAAGGGGCCTGCCAAGGGCGTCCCTTCCCAAATAGTGACTCTGATTTGTATGTATGAATGTTTTTCAATTGTATTTGCGCTCCCAAAACACTCACAATTTACCACCTACTTCAATTAAGTGGTAAACCATTCGCAAACGGGAAGGGGTCTTTTTTTTAAATGCATCCCATTTTTCTTTAAGGAAAACGGGCTGGATTTAAAAAACAAAGGGCAAGATGTAGGTAAATTCAATTTAGCGAGTCCTTAATAGCGATTTTTACCGAATCGCAATTAAGGACTCGCTAAATTGAATGTAGGTAGGAATCTCTAAAATATTAGCGATTCCTTAATATTTCTTAATAACGTATCGGTAATTGATATTCGTTATTAAGGAATACCTAGCCATTCCTTCCTAGGGGCTAGGAGGCCCATAGGAATGAATGAGAGAATATTCACTATTGCGATTCGGTATTACAGAATCGCAAATAGCGGGAGCGATTTCAAGGGTGGCAGGGTGCCCAAAGGACACCCTGTTGCACCCCTGAAATGTGCATGTGTGCACATGTGGCGTACATACATGCCCTAAGGGCATGGATGTGTGCCACATGGCACTATTAAAAAAGCAAAATAGTGCTTTTTTAAAGGAAATTGCTACTTACCACCAACTTGAAGTTGGTGGTAATTAGCGATTCCTTAAGGCTCAAGTGCACTTTTTTAAGTGCTACTTACATTGCATCAGTATTTCCGATTCCTTAAATGCAAGAGGAAAATAAGGAATCGCAATTTTGCGAATCCTTATTTTGCAAGTAGGTTTAAACTCACCTACATTGCTCTCAGCCAAATACCGGTCGGTAACGCAGAAATACTGCGAATTACTGTGTTACCGCTCGATATTTGGCCACCTACAGTGGCCCAAAATGCTATATTCAAAAGCAGTCGCAGACATGGTAGTCTACTGACCCCAGCAGGCCACCATCCCTGTGAGTGCTAGCTATTCCTAATGGGGTTGCAAGTTGCTGTTGCCTCGTTAATATTAGGCATGCAATTTGTGATCCCATTAGGAATCACAAACATTGTCTGAGACACTGTTGTACATCCCAATTTGCAAGTCGCAAATTGTGAGTCGCAAATGGAACACAATTTGCAAGTCGCAAATTGGTGGATCATACATCTGGCCTCTAGTGTAATTTTTGCCTGACTCTACACAGCGTTCCTCAATTTGGTGCACTACATAGAGAGCCAGCTCCCTACAAGCACATATTCTGGATTGCATAATCAAAGACAAGTCGTAAAAAGTCAGTGTATAGTCAGCAAACACTTTTTAAAAACTGTCTATTAGTACATTGGGCAGCTGATTCCAGACAGCTACAAATATGACTTGAGGTCAGACTGCAAAGAGAAGCCGAGCCGGTTTTGAACTGCCCTCCACCCCTATTTGCAGGAACTTGTCAACCATTCCCTTCCTACGCTGCATGTAAGATTAACAAACCCAAGTGAAAGAATAGAACCAACAAAGGGAGTTACACTTCCTCACTATGGAAGATCACCCTCATGTAGCCTCCTTATTTCTCGTCCAGCCACATACATAGCCCACTTGGAGTCTGAATGTCAAACCAGTTGTGTCTACTTTTCTCTAAAGTAGCTAGCAGTTTTGCCACCCCTCCCCCAAGTTAGCGCTCAAGGAACTTGATCTGCCCGGGCTGAGCGGATGCCCTGGTGCCCCGAGTAGTATAAAGTTTAAAGTAAACAGATTTATGTTGCTGACCTCCCATTACATACACTGTAGGTTCATGAAGGATTTCTGCAGCGCATTGCCATCAATTCATACTGCATCTGCGGCTCCAGCAACCAGCATTATTGGGTGGTTGAGTCTCTCCTTCACAGTCAGCCCCAAAAAGAGGTCCTGAAGTTCAGTGTCCATCCAGTACTTGTTGATCTCTCCGAATCTCCTGTTGGGTTACTTCGGTACTGCCCTCCAGACCTCTAATCATTCCCATTCAGGCATTGAGAAGTTCCAGGCCTTGTGTTCCACTATAATCTTGTGCTTTGCAGGAAACAGCATCATGTATTTGATTTCCAGCTCCCTTAGTTTCTGTTTTACTGCATCAAAACTTAATCTCCTTCTCTGTACTAGCATGGTGGAGTCAGAAAAGATCGGATGGTATCATTTTCATTTTGCATGTGCCCTTTCCTTCTGCCTGTAGTATTGCATCCCAGTCATGGTGCAATGATAGTGCTTGTTGCAGCCTCTCTTCTCGCCAATGCCCTATGTATCTATTCCACCGAGAAGAAGTTCCTTGGGCTGCAGAGAAATGAGGATCTCATTTTCAACAAAGAATTCAGCACTAGGAGCCTCACTAGTTCTGCTAGTTCTGACACCCCCTCAGTGTGGATATTATTCCTCTGGGATCTTCCCACAGCATCTTCAACTCATGCATGTGTCACTATTAACAGTGTCAATATTTTTTCTAACTTGTCTTTAGTGTCCAGAATGGCTATGATGATGTCCTTAAGTGTAATCTCGTGGTCCCTGCCAGGCTAGGTTACAGCAGCTTGTCTGAGAGGCTCACCCTCCTTTGTGCCTTCTTCAGCCCCTCAATGTCTCAGAAAGGTGTATCACTTCATCACACTCACTTGGGCAGACTTGGTGCCCCTTCACATCCCATATCTGTTAGCATTATTTGCCAGTTGAGCATGTGTTCCTTCACCCACCAGGTAGCTGAAAGTGTATTAAACTCTGAAAGTGTGGGTTTACAATTTGTCCGCTTGGTTTTCCAAATAGTTCCGGGGGGGGGGGGGGGGGGGGCGTGACAGAGGAAGGCTCCAAATAACCTGATGTGGGCATCCTCCCAGCATCCAGCATTTTGCTGCTGCTGCAGTGGACACAGTTTATCATGTAGCTGCACTGAAGTCACACACTCTCATCATTTCAACAACTCCACATCGATCACGAAGTTGAGCAACCAAAACCCCGTTATTCAAAACGTGTCTTCAAAATAGGCCCTTTGACACAATTAGCATTTTATAAGCCCCATCAAACTCTTATCCATACAGTTCTCTTCTCATCCTATATCACTAGTCAGAAAGTCTCCTTAACCGCAAAGGGAGGGAACAACCATCATCCAAATAAAAACAGGAAGTGGGGGGCAGGAGGCCCTCCGAAGTTCTCATTTACAGCTCCATGGTCTTGACCCGGGAATCCCTCACACCAAGGGCCTACCACCATCCAGTCAGTCCCCAACTGTGGTTTGCTGTGTTACAGAAGGCCAAAAAAAGCTTGCCTGGCTATTACTGAAGTAAAGGGTCAAGGGTCAAGAATGCCTATGAGGGCTCACACCCCTGGCATGGTTCACCAGGCCAGTGGACCCTCCTCCTCCAGTTGTACCTCAGAGACGCACATGCAACATCACCTTCCTAGGAGTCCTCAAGTCTCCTCTTGACCATGGGTGCTGAGCTTGCCATCCTCAGCAGCCATAGGTTCTTATCAGAGGAATCACTTTGGACAATTTGCTATGGATGTTTGAGAAGGAATGCTAGAGGGTTAGGCAGTTAGAGCGGGGGCTTCTGTACAATCCATCTATCTTTGCTGGCATCAAGCCACAACCTCCATGCAGTACAGTCTAGTACATCATGGAGCTATGAGCAGGAACTTACATAGCTGCCTCTGGTTTGCTTAGAAAGAATATTTATGATAGCTTATAGCAAATGTGGCTGGTTTCCTCTTGGTTCTCAAGTGAGAATGGTACCCTTAATCTGAGGGACAGAGAGAAATAAAATTTTAACCAGGCACTCACATCAGCCCCTGCTTTCCTGGAGGTTACCAATCAGCATTAAAAAAAGCATTGGTGTATACTTGCTTGACAATTGCCCTAAATTAGATGAGCCTTCCAACAAATGCTGACTGTTGGATCGACAGGGGTGAAAATGTTCTTGATGGCAGGGCGTCTCACGACCTTGCCGTCGGATCAACTATAATTTACCTCAGACATTTTTAAGCCATTGTCAAATCAACTAACAGCTGAACGGAGCTGATTCAAAGCCCCTATCTGTGTATTATTTCAGATTTTGTGATATAAACTCTAGCAGAAAGTTAAAGCTGTATTTGCTCAGATATAAAAATAAATGCTGCATTTGGAGAGTAGAAGTGGATTTATACAAGCTCATTTATTCATACATACCTGATATTTTACCATTTAACTGCTCATTTTCAAATATTTTTTCTGCAATCGTGCAGGTTAGAGCAAAAGGTCTCTGGCGGATCGGGACTTTCTGGCACCTCTGGATACTACAAGTTTTTGAGTGAGGATGCCGGTGAGTTCAAGTGTAGAACCTTGTGAGTGATGCAAGCCAGCTTCAGCTGAATTCTATCCTCAAACTGAAGCCAGTTGAGAGCTTTAAGGTGAGGGGATATGTGGTCAAATTTCTTTGAGCCTTTTAGGAGTCCGGCGGCAGCATTAAGGCAGGCTTTCAAGGGTGCCAGGGAGGTCTTCGGTAGACCTGCAAGGGTAGAGCATCGATATGTTTCAGTCTGGAGATGAATAGAGGCTGGATTGTCATTTTCAGGTCAGGAGGGGCAAGGAAATGTTTTAGGTTTCTTAGGTAGCTCAGGTGATATCTCGCTGTTTTAGCCATCGATTTAATGTGGCAATGCATGTTCAAGCTGCAGTCTAGGGTAATACCAAGAGATTTAGCAGAGTCCACAATGGTTGGCGGGCAGTTGAGCGCTGAGATCACCTTGATCCATTCCTGGATGTCAGGGTTGGTTTTAGGTGTGGAGTTTAGAAGAAATTCCTTTTTTTGCGTTAAGCTTGAGCTGGTTGTAGGTGAGCCAATGGACAGTCAGCTTCAAGGCCTCATTCAGGTAATGAATGTCCTTTGGAGAAGATATTTTTACGTAGATCTGGGTGTCGTCGGCATACATGTGGTAGGAGATATTGACGGTGCTTAGTACTCCTGAAAGCAGTTTAAGGTAGAGATAGAAGAGGGTGGGGGACAGGGTTGATCCTTGGGGGACTCCAACCGTGATCAGGGAAGGGTGCGGATAGGTTGCCATTGATTAGTATTCTCTGAGAGCGATTCTGGAGGAAGGACCTAAACCATTCAAGAACTGGGGCATCCGGTCCCATCCTGGTTTTGAGGCTATCAAGGAATTTTTCATGGTTGACCGTATCGAAAGCTGAGGATAGGTCTAGGAGGATTAGGAGATAGGTTTTGCCTTGGTCAAGGGCTTAGAGAGCATCATCCACGATGTGGAGGAGGGTGGTTTTAGTGTTGTGACCAGGTCTGAACCCGGATTGGAAGTTGTCCAGTAAGTGGAAGTTGGTGATGTGCTGGCTCAGCTCCTGTTGAACACATTTCTCCAGAACTTTAGCAAGGAGTGGGATATTAGATATAGGTCTGTAGTTGTCAGGGGAAGCAGGATCCAGCGTAGGTTTTTTAAAGATGGGAATGACTTGGCCGGCTTTAAGAGAGACAGGTGTCGATCCTTGTAGGAGGGAGGCGTTGATTATTGCAGTCCAAGAAGGAATGATGGCCTGAGAGGCGGCAGCTAAGCAGTTGGAGGGAAGAGGGTCTTTGAAGTGGTTGTTTGGGTTAAGGGAGGATAGAATTTTTGAGACAGAATGTTTGTTGTAACCTTTGAAGTTGGACCAATGCGCTTGGTTTTTGGGTGATGCCTGGGGGCAACGCGGTGAGCGTAGGCAGACCCGGTGGGGATTGGGAGTAAGTGGCTTATCTAAGTTCATTTCCTAGAGCAATGATCTTGTCAGAGAAGAAGGAGGAAAACTCCTTGCAAGATATCAAAGATTTGGGGGTTTCTTTAGAGGTTTTTGCCGGTTTGTTAGATTGGTGTTTGACCAGTTCGAATAGTTTGCGCGGTCTATTCTTGGCGTTCTCCAGTTCTGTTCTGAATTTGGTTTTTTTTTTAGTTGAGAATTTTCTTGTTGTAGGCACTTCTGGACTGGCGGATAAGTTTTAGATGTGCTGATGATGGGTGCTGTTCCCAGTTTCGTTCTGTCTGCCGGAGGGCTTTCCTCTCATTGTTGAGGGATCCGTTGAACCAGGGGTTCCTGTCTTTGATTTGGGTTCTTTTTAGTTTTAGTGGAGCAAGGTAATCTAGAATGTTGGATATGGTCATGGAATAATGTTCAGTGAAGTTGTGGGCTGTAGTGATATGAGGGGGTGGGGTCAGTCTCACAACGAGCGTCCAATTTCCTGAGATCCAGGTTCTTGGTGTCTCTAACCCAATGTTTGGGAATCACAGGTTGTGGAGCCCTTGTCTTGTGGGTGCCAGATAGAAAGAAGGTAATAGCGTGGTGTTCACACCAATCGCATGGGTCTATAGAGATAAGCTTGACCGCTGACTCCTTCATGATGATCCAGTCCAGAGTGGTGCCTTTCGAATGAGTTGGGAGTGTGCAGACTTGGGTAAGGGCTTAGTCAGCCAGGAAGTCTCTGATGGTGTTGACCTGAGGGTCCTTGGGGTCATTCCAGTGCAGGTTGAAGTCGCCAAGAAAAATTTCTTTAGAGTTTGGGGAAACCTTGGCTGTGATAACTTCCAAGTGGTGGTCTGTGAAGGTATCGTTCCTGCCTGGGGGGTGGTAAAAGAGGTGCAGTCTGCACAGTTGGGTGGTGTTGCTGCACACGGACAGTGCCAGGTATTCGCATGAGTCTGTGGGATCTGCCAGAAGTTTGGTAACATGGAGGTTGGAGCAGTGGATGCAGGCAATGCCTCCCCCTTTTTTTTACGATGTTATAGTTGGGAGGGACTAAGAGGTCTAGGCAAGGTGATGAGGATTCATTGAGCTACGATTCGGTCAAGATTGCTAGGTCTGATTTTTGGCTCAAGATGAGATCGGCGACATCAGCGGCATGCTTTACTGCTGACCAGCAATTGATTAGTAGGCCGGATAGTGGTGGGTCGAGGTGAGTGACGTTTGTTGGGGCAACGATGGGTACTAGCGCTAGGTTGCTATTAACGACTCCTCTGCTACGGAAGGTAGCTGTTCTGTTGGGTTTGGTTGCTACCATGAGATAGCATGTTCATCACTCAGGTCTGAAAGGCTGGGGTTATCAGGGCAGAACTGTAGCTAAGGAGAAGGTCAAGAACTTCTTCCTCCGTGAGGACTGGTGGGCTGGGAGTTACAGGAGGCGATGTGTAGGTAAGGAGGAGGGACAGAATTTCTTCCTTCGAGAGGTGGCAGGGCCTTACATAAGAGGTATCATACTTGTGAGTAAGTCTGGGTGGTGAACTCCGTTCCGCGCGCAGAGTTTGCGGAGTTTTACGCGCTCTGCGGAGCTCACAGAGTTCCACAAAACTCCGCTCCACGTAGCAGAGCAGAGTGTTTTTTCCCTCACTCGTGTTCATCAACATCAAGTTTGGCGAGCGTGAGCTAGGAAAATCAACTTCCCGGCGAGATTTTTCCCCGTTTGCGAACGTCAACATCATGTTGGCGAGTGCATGTGTGGAAAATCAACCTCCCGGCAAGAATTCTCAACACGGGCGATTAGATTTCTCATTGCAAGTGGCCGCATATTCTTGCGGCCGCTCGCGTTGAGAAACCGCCAGTTCGCATTGAGAAAGCTGCCGCTCCAGTAAAAATCTGCTTGAGCAGCAAAGAGAGGAAGCAGTGCCCTCTTACGCTGTGTATGGTGCGGTTCACATTGATTGCACAGTGCTGACAAACACCTGGCACTGAAAAACTCCACCCAGGCTTACTTGTGAGCGTCATGATAGAAATATGGAATAAGTGGAAGATAGAAGTTATGGAAAATACTTTATACTTCTTCAAATTGTTGGGGCAATGTCAAACTGCAATCCAATATTAGTTGAACTGTCCGTAAAGGCCACAACCTTTTTATTGAAACAGTGATTTAAACTGCATAGTTCGGTTTCATATGTTTTCAAATATGCTTTGAGAAGGAAACTCTCACAAACACCTGGAATGGTTAGACTTGCTCAGAAGACAATGAAGTTTTAGAAGACTTAGTGAGTGCCCCTTTAAAAAACTGTTTGTGAAGCCTTTGGATTTTACCATTTGCTAGTATACTCGGCTTTATGGTGCACCATTTGGTCCAAAGTTTTACAAAACGATTAAAAAGGGGAAAACTTGCCCAGACAACTAGCTGGATGTCCCTCCTGTTAGTAACTTCGTCAGACCCCACTACTGTATCTCAAATTTAGCATATGTGTAATATAAAAACTAAATCTGTGCAATGTATTTCCTTCAATTACATGATCCCACGTCTGCCTCATATCATATATGTAAACCAAGCTCAACAGGAACCCACAAACTGTGATACAATAAATACACCACCATGCTTTATCAGAAGTGCCAGCTTCAGTAAAAAAAAAATCATTTCTAAAGCACCTGACTTCTCCTTGGGCCTAGGCCCATGTTTCATAAAGTGCATAACAAATATTGATGAATAAAGTTAAGTGACATAGGTGTGCAAACTTTAGATTAATTCTAGACTTGATACTGCATCCTTCAGTGGCAATGTTGGCGTGAATAATTATTTTCTCAGGTAAACAAATTATATGGACGCTTAAAGAAGTAAGCACCGTTTTGTGAAAAGGACATTAGAGTACCCA